>NC_056745.1:1406822271-1407069771 GCF_019279795.1 Protopterus annectens
TGCAGCACATAAAGTGTACAGCCCAGAATGTCATCTGTTTCTAAGGAGACGGTGCTCCTAGTCAGAGAGAGCAGTGTTAACTTGCTCTTAGCAGATACCACAGGTTGGAGGCGATGATGAACACATGTAGTAAGCTTGGTATTGTGAGGGGGGACACTTTACAGTCATCTGTGTCTGCTAGCCAGTTTGGAATTTACTGTGGGTCAGTGTGTGCAATACCATCCAGAAGCAGTTCAAAATATATCTGACTAATATATATATATATATATATATATATATATATATATATATATATATATATATATGCATACATATCAATTTTCAGATGTAAATGAAGACAGGCTTATTGTTATAACTGGGTATGTGTCATAAATCATTAGCATAGTTGCTATATGAGGCTTTCTCAAGGTGTCTCATTGGTTTGGATTCACTGAAGTGACTGGTCTTCCAGGACTGTTTTGTTCATGTTGTATTTGTAAACAGCTGTTAAAGCTCACACTGGGTCCAGAAGTACTAACCTTAAATAGATAACCCTACTTTACATGCCTGCCACAAGTGTACAGGTGGGATATCTCCAAAAACAGATGTCATCTTAATCTTCTCATTCTTTTAGCTACTACCATCATGGGTCACCACTGCACATCATCTGCTGCCATTTCCTCCTTTCCTCTACATAGGTTCATAGGTTCATAGGTTCATACTAGGCTATCTGCCCAAGGGCATTTATAAGCCTAGCCCATAGTTATGTGGCTTTCGCCACCCCTTTAGTTTGAATAAAAACTATGCCTATCATTTTTCTGTGCCTCTGTCAAGCAGTGACACTGAAGTAATCCCTGGGGTATATCTGCGATCTCCCATCCATTGGTCAAGATTCCTCTTGAACAAGGCCAGCGAGGTGCTCTGCCTCACATGTACTGGGATTTTGTTCCACAGCATAGGGAGTCTCTGGGTGATGAATCTGTCCCTCCAGCACGTTCTATTTATAACCGTGTCAAGGTTTAAGTCTCCGCCCTTGTGGTTCTGAGGGATCTAGATTTTTGAGGTGAAGCATATTCATCAAATCTGGGTTTGACATGGCCTTATATGTCAGGCACAGGTCACCTCTGAGCAAGCGGTATGAGACTGAATAAAGCTGGAGTTCTTTCAGTCGGGCAGCATAAGACATATTTTTGAGACCCTTTATCCTTATGGTGAGGAACTTTTAGGGCCTTTCAAGCTGCATCAGGTGTCTGGTCAGATACATTCGAGCGGGCATTGTACTCAATCATAGGTCTAATGAGTGATGAGTACAGGGGGACGATGACCTCCCTTGATCTAGATGTGAATCCCTTCATGATCAGGTGGGCGATATAGAAGGTTTTCCTAACTACTTTAGCAACATGAGTGTCAAACGAAAGACTACTGTCAACTTGGGTCCCCAGATCCCTGATGACTTTTTCTGTGCTCAGTGGATTGTCACCTATATGGTACCTAGGGGTAACCTTGTTTTTCCCGAAGGGTATGACTATGACATCTAGTTATTTCACACCATCCCCTTGCGTGTCCTCAGGTTACCACATCCACAAACCTTTTATTAGGTCTTCTTCTTTTACTTTTACCTTGCCAGCTCCATGCGTAGCACCCATCTACAAATATATCCAGCATCCCTCATAAGCACATGTCCAAAGCAAGGCAATCTCACCTCTGTGGCTTTGTCACCAAGCTGTACTACCTGAGCTGACACTCTAATATACTGATTACTAATCCTGTCTATCCTTAGCACACCCAATGCAAATCCTAACATCTGGAACTCTGCCAGCTCCTGTTATGACTCCTGTATTTGTGTCAGGGCCACAATCACTAAACCACATAGCATAGATTTACTCACTACAACTTTGTAGACCTTCCCTTTCAGTGTTATTGGTACACATATGTCACAAATCACTTCTGACATTCTTCTATACCCACTCCACCCTACATGCACTTTTTTCACCTCCCTTCCACACTAACCATTACTAACATCATACGCCTTCTCCAACTCTACTTCCTGCAGTCTCACCATTCCTCTATCCTTTCTCTCATTCACACACATATATTCAGTCTTAGTCCTTATGCCATTCATTACTCTCCTCTGTATAGCATAACACCACCTCTCCAGGGTCTCCTAAACATGTTTCCTATTGTAGATAGAGATCACAATATCATCCGCAAAAATCATAGTCTGTGGGGACTGCTATGTGAACTCCTGTGTCAACCTGTCCATCACCATTGCAAAGAGATATCATGATGTTTGTGCATACAATAATAGGAATGTCACTGCTGTTGGTCTTGTACAGCATGAGGTGACATCCACCTTTCAGCCAGGCCAGTGTGTGCCTATGGCCTGTTGTGAGGACTACATATCCAGTTATCTGATATAGCTGATATAGCTGTGTACAAAGACATGAGGACAGCCCATAGGCTGATGTAAAATGCTGTGTATAATGTCCAACAGCTCACACACCAAGCTGACTGCAGTTAGATTAGAACCCATATCTTTCTAACTTTAGGGACTAGAAAACACAGTACTTAACATGCACACCATGGCATGAGTCTGACTTTAATAGGACTGCAGGTGATCTTATAGTAGATGACATCAGCAGGCCCAGTGGGGAAGAAGAGATTGGAGGACTGCTACACATAGATGATTTGGTAAGCCCCAAAACAATGCAAAACCATGTCATTTTCCAAGGAAGTGTTGGATACACACCCACTCTTCTTCAGTGAGACACACATTCACCAGGTTAACTGCAGTGGGATTAGAATTCCTGCCTATTTATGTTTGCTGACTAGAGAACACAGTACTTAATGCATGTACCACAGCACAAGTCTGACTTTAATAGGACTGCAGGCCATCTTATAGAAGATGACATCAGCAGGCCCTGTGGGGGACAAAGGGTTGCAGGGATGCTAGAAATGGATGATTTTGCAAACACAAAATACTGCAAAAACAATTCCATCTGGCAAGGAAGTAATGGATACACACTCCCAGGCTTCTTTTTGGAGGCAGACACACACACACACACACACACACACACACACACACACACACACACACACACACACACACACACACACACACACACACACACACAGACACACACACACACACACACACACACACTACTGCAATGAGATTAGAAGTCCTACCTCTCTAAGTTTACAGACTAGGGAAGACAGCACTTAAGACTCACGCCACAACACAAGTCTGTGATTAGGACTACAGGTGATCTTATAGTAGACTATGTCAGCAGACCCTGTAGGGGGCAGCAAATTGCAGAGCTGCTACAAGTGGATGATTTTGCATACACAAAAACACTTCCATTTGTTAAGGAAGTGTTAGATATACACTCACAGGCTTTTTCTTGGAGACAGAGTCATACCAAGTTGACTGCATTGAGATTAGAACCCCTACCTATCTAAGATTACAGAACAGAGAATACAACACTTAACACATGCACCACAGCACAAATCTGACTTTTATAGGACTGCAAGTGATCTTATAGTAGATGATATCGGTATGCCCTGTGAGGGGCCATAGACTGGAGGACTGCTATACATGGATGTGTTTGCAAGCATAAAAACAATGAAAAAACATGCCATTTTACAAGGCAGTGCTGGATACACAGTCCCACTCGTCTTTATAAAGACACACACACTACTACAGTGAGAAACATACCCCTACCTACCTATCTAAGTGTACAGACTCCAGAACAGAGTTATTAATGCAAGTGCCACTATACAAGTCTAACAAACATGGCTGCATGTGAAGTTATAGTAGATGACATTGTCAAGGGATGTAGGGAACACCAGCCTGGGATGCCTGCATAGGCACATTGCTCCTTAGTGTCAACTGAGGCTAGTACACTAACAGTAGTATACTGTTTAGAAGCCATAGCTGTGTAACATGACTCACTTATTGAGTATATTTGGATGCCTGACTTTGGCAATGCAAACCTGTGAACACAACTATATGACCATGTCCATGAAGCAGCACACAACATGTATATTACACCTTTGTTTTGTGTTAGATAAGGAGATTCCATGGTTGTAGTGATTGTTTCTGAGGTTAGTTGTAAGGAAACAAATGGATATTATTACATTTCTGTACAGATTGTTATACTGTAGCCTCGGTTTGCAATGTTTCCACATGTAATCTTTGGTTGCACAAAGTATCTGGGAAATATAGAACAGTAAGAACACATATCTATGTATGCAATGTGATAGTTAGCATACATCTAAACCTCTTAAAGCAAGAAATCTGTACAAAGTTATAAGTAATGTAGGTGTAAAGCAGAAAAAATAGGATCATTATTTAAATATTGTCCTTACAAACATAGAATGTTGATGGAATAACAGTTTTTCATTAACATGAATTTTCTAAAGGGTATGACATCTACAAATGAATGTATGTCATTAATTTCTGAATTCATTTCCAATGATTTAACTATACTTTTGTAGAAGCCATCATTTTATGGGGAGCAGACTGAAATATTATGTAAAAATATGGACATTATTCATAAATATGGACATTTGAGAACTATGATAGTCTGGCATAGGAAAACACATGCGCGTTTCCCTCTTATACCTGTTTGGGTGTAGGTAAGCAGTGCGCAAACGTGAGGCACATTGCTAACATCCCGCCTTCCTATTATATAATGTATATATTCTACTGCTGCCCACTCGTATCACTGCTCCAGGCCGCGATTTCACAATTGCTATGGGCAATAATTGAATGTATCTGGTATCTGCTACTGCCAGTGTAACATAAGTCATGTCTGCTTATTTCCTTTTTCTGCATTTTTATGCTTTGCACAAAATATTTAGGGACTATTAAAACTGTTTTCAGCACGCAATGTATCACACAAATTTGTACTAAAAATATGACGATTAAAACATTATGGGACACAGAGTTACAGTCTGTAAAAAAATGCTAACTATTCAAAAAAACCTCCCGATCTTCAACCTACATCAGGATTTGAACCCTAAAAGCCAGTAAGGCTTCATAAAGCAGAGTGGCTTCCTTAGTTCTTTTGGCCACAGAACCTGCTTTCCAAAGCATTCCTCACAAAACCACCTTCAAAAAATTTACACTGCTAGGAAACCATGCACTGTATATTGTACAAGTACTCCTATGATGTATATTTGGACACAGACCAGTTAGTAGATACAACTCCTGTAATAATTATGATTATAACTATACATCTCTCTGTCTTACAATCCTCTTTTTGTGTGTGGGAGAAAAATAAATTTACTGTTAGGATACAAAGTAGCCTGAAGTCAGAAATTGCAATGGACTAGAGTCACTTCTTAACTTTTCTCTTGCATGGTGTAACAGTATTCAGCTGTGGTTGGACTGTGTGGGTGTATCATGCCTGATGCATAATAATTACATATGGTAACATAGTAATAATATAAGTGTGTGTACTCACATGTTAACTTATGTTATTTAAAATATCACCACTATATATTTGCAATTAGTGTTCAACACTACAGTCTAGTTTTAGGCCTTACCTTGCAAATGTAACAGTTAACACAACATTACTTCAGGGCTGAATCTGTCTGATGCAAGCAGTACATACATAAAGGCTGTGTGAGTTGCCTGGCATCAATTTTAATATATGTATGTGAGTAGGAGGAAAGTATTAGAGTCTAGATGGTCAGTGCATGTGGTATGCATTGTTTCTTAGCCAAAGTAAGGGCATACTGAGCACATCTATGTCTACCCACAGAGATAGCAGCTGGAGATCCCTCCTCCAAGTCCTTCTGTGTCTGTGACTGTGCTGACCTATGTATTGGTGTGAGGGTGTGTGTCCATTCTCTTTGCTTATCCTGCCACAGCTATTTTCACATGATCAAATTGTGTAGCACAGCACAATCTGTGAATATTTGTGTACTTGTGTGTGGAGTATACTGCAAGGTTCCACTGAATATATCTAGACACCAGAACCATGACTTCAGAAGCCCAAATACATGACCTATGATGTTCCTAGCTTGTGTGGGTGCCTCATTATGGCCTATTTCCATGGGTGTGTGAGCATTTCTGATGGATGTCATCATCCATGGTTTCAGGGCATATCCAGCAACCCCCAGGAAATGGCCCGGTGGGATGACCCCCCCCCCCAGCTGTAATGTGTGCCAGATATAGGAGTCATGATAACTGCCAGGGTTGCCAGAACACACATTCAAGATAATGCCCTGGGCATTGCACACAACTTGGCAGTTGATGGAGTGGTAGCCCTTGTTGTTAATGTAGATTCTATCCTGCTAACCAGGTGGTGCCTTGATGTGTACATGAGTGCAATCTATGGGACTCAGTGCTTCAAGAGTAGTGTGCTACATGAGATTGCTGCTCCTCTTATTAGCAGTAAGAGAAAAATATATGTATTCACTGTCATATATCAGCATACCATCCAGGAACTGGTAGAGTATCCTGGATGATGATGACGCCTGTAAACCCCCCATCAAGTTCCCAGCTCATCTTTGAAAACTACCTGTAGCTAATATTCTAAGGGCTACACATACCTTAGTTTCCACTGGAATGGGTACCCCTCAGTTGGCTCTGTGTCTGAGTTGAGGCCAGCAAAGCTCACAGAGTTCTTGTAATGTGTCCCTGTCCACCCTGTAGTGCTCTACAATCTCTAGATCATGTACCACCTGGCAGGTTACCCTGGGACTGAACATTCTTCTTTGGCCTAGGCTTATTGTCATCAGCATCACCAGCATTTACTTCAGCCACGAGCACATACAGATGTAGAATAGGTGCAGCAGTCCCAAGCATTTTGTCAGCTAAAATTGCCAATTCTCTGTTCCAGTGTTGACGTATCAAGGGAAAATTAGAATGTAGGCTGCATGCATACTTTATACATTTCTTGATTAGGAACACCATCTGGAATAGGCTACTTTAAATGACATTCACCTGCTTAGAATGTAATTACCAGGATTAACAACTCCTGCTGCAGTATGCAGTATTGCACTCTATGCATCGGTGAGCAGCAATGCATAATGACTGCAACGTATGTAAAACGTTTTATAATATCATCCCTATTGTCTTGATATGTAAAGAATATCCTAAGTACAGATAATAGCACTTCATTTCTTTGACCTACAATGTCAGCACAGTAAGATTAATATTTGACACATCCTATACTTGAACTCAAAACTATTTGCACACTAGTCCAACAGCTAATTGGTCCCCCACAGAGGTATTCAAGCAAACGTCTCCAACTAGATGAGATTACTAGAGTGCAGCCATGCTTAGCAGGTTTACACAATGCTCAGCAAAGCTCACCATTATTGATTGAATGCATCTGGTTTCTATTTTTGGATTTCTATCTCATGTATGGGGTCTGCTCATACAAATTTGAATTTTAGTAACATTGTGGTTTGTGAGAAGTAGTGCACTGTAGATCCAGATGAAAAAGACCCCATAAAATCAGAACAATGTTACCTGACACACCCACCTGATGTCACCAACATCCATGGAAGGCATAAACACCATGTAGGAGCTTACACAAAGTGAACAGCCATACATGGTCCCTGCTTTTTGTGATTCAACAAATCTACAGATTTGGTACATCATTTAAATAATAACCATGCAGACAGCCTGGAAACTACAGGGATAATAGTCATGTAAGCTAGGCAACAGCATGGGAGCATGTTGTTAACGACACATTGCAGAGTATTACTGTACCTGTTGGGGCAATACATCTTACCCATCTTTTAAATTGCATTTTTTTTCTTCATTGTCAAACAGTTTGCACATAGCGGCGCATTGCACACATTTGTGCTAAAATTAAAATGATAATATTTATAGTGATGTGACACACATCAATGATTCTTTTGGACATCCTCACCCATTAGATGTGTGTTTTTACTTTTTCATGGGAAATCTGTCCATATTTCTAGACTTCTACATGCCCTTGCTTCCGTCTGGGCTCCTGTACATGGAAAATGTTCTTGTATACTTCCAACTCAGACACAGAGACTACACGGTTGTGTGTAGGGTTGTTGGGTTGCGCCACCACGTTGGTTTACTTCAGTAGCATAAAATTCAGCTACTTATGCTGAAATTTGTATCCCTTGAAACATTCCATTGATATGTGTGAATGCACTAGATTCTGCACCACTACACAGACTTTACTGAATCTAAAATCTGCTGCTTCCATTTTCGCATAGAGCGGTGATGCGAACACAGCAAAAATTATCTTGTAAGCTTTGTTGAATTTATACCATCATCTTTTTTTTTTTTTTACTTCGGCATTTCTGCACTTACTTTAAAATGCAGTGTCTGCATTTGAAAAACTACTACAATGTAAAATGTTGCTTCCCAGGATCATCTTAGAAAATATATTCTACTTCGCTTTTACTATAAACTTAAATATAAAATGTCATCCCTGTACAACAAGAGATATATAAATGCATGCCTGGCAGTTTATTTATGTTGTTTACTTTTTTCCTTTATATCCTTTCTAATTCCATCTCTATTAACCTTCCATTGAAAATTGCATTCAAGATACTTTTGAAAGCATCCTGAACTGTTACTTCCTAATGCAAAATCATAAGTACACTGTCAGCTGGCATTTAGCATTGACAAATGGCAGTCATTCTTACCTTTATGCAGATGAGCATGGGTTTGTATTATGATGTCGAAAGATGAGTTCACTGAACACGTCTTAATCGACACGTAAATATCGACCTTTTTCAAATGCCGAATGGCCACTTCAGCAAATTTTTTCCCAGGGAAAAAAATTGCTCGGCCGTACACTTTCAAACCCTACATAGTGGGTGGCTTCTCCCCCCACACTCCCCCTAACTAAATATACCAACTCTGAGATCATACTACAGTGGAGTAAAGTGCAAATCCCCGATGATGGCATAGTAATATTTTCCCCTGGGAAAAAAATTCACTGAAGAGGCCATTCAGCATTTGAAAAGGTCGATATTTACGTGTCGATAAAGTCATGTTCATTGAACTCGTCTTTCGACATCGTAATATAGACCTGATGAGCACAGCATTATTTACTAGTGAAATTATATATTTACTCACAAGTGTACACCTTTGGAATGCACTATGTGTTTCTTGCCTTTCTATAGTCCTTTATGTTCTACAAATTTGATTTGCTGGTGACATCCCGAGGTTATTGATAATTTGGGCTGAATAATAATGAAATGTGTCATGATTATTCATAGTGGATATCCTTCTGCTATTTGGTGTTTTCACCGAAGTGTGAGCTGTCAAATATTATCCTTGATAATATATACACATATCTATCTATCTATCTATCTATCTATCTATCTATCTATCTATCTATCTATCTATCTATCTATCTATCTTTCTATCTGTCTACCTATCCATATAAAAAGTGTATGACAGATAGTCAGACTTTACATACATCGAATGCCTGTCACACACTCAAAACTGTTCAAATAATAAAGCAAAATCTTGGAAAAAGTGGCTTTAAACATGTAATGGCCATTATTATTTGAAAGGCATCACTCCCGAGCATTATCATTACTCTTGTACATTCTAATTATCAGAGTGGCCTATTACCTGAGAGGAGACTTTCCTCATTATGGTGTGATCAGCAATTCAGGAAGCTGAAGGCAGTAAGCAAGCACTAAAGATGAGATGAAAGGCACATTGACACATAGTTAAGTGTTATGATAAACAGGCCTAGAACTCCTTTCTACAGTGGCAAAGATTCAGGAGCTTCTAGATTTAAGACTCGTTGTGCTTTCAACATGAATAATTGTGTGTGGCCTTTGTGCAGATTTGTGCATGTTTGTTTCCATTGTGAGGGCAGTCTACCAGGTGGTTAAACGCTGGTTTAAGGAAAGTAGGAAAGTTAGTAAGAGTGCCATTCTACTGGTAATTAAGAAATGAGGGAAGTCAGGTGCTATTATTTATAGGTTCATAGGTAGGTACTAGGCTATCGGTCCAAGGGCCTACATAAGCCTAGCCAACAAGGTTCCCTGGCTTATGCCACCCAAGAAAGTTATTTTCCTGTGCCACTGTCGAGCAGAGACACAGAAGTGATCCCCGGGGTGAATTTCCTATTTCCCATCCACTCATCAAGATTTTTCTTGAAGAGTGCTAATGAACAACTTTACTTGACATAGATGAGTAGCCTGTTCCAGAGTATGGGAAGTCTCTAGAACAGGAATCTATCCCTCCAGCATGTCCTGTTTATTGTGGTGACAAGGTTTAGGTCCCTAGAGCATGTAGCTAGGAGGGATTGGGATTTCTTTAGGTGTAGCATGTCCAACAGCTCTGGGTTTGACATAGCTTTATATGTTAGGCAGAGATCCCCTCGGAGTAGACAATATGCTACAGAGTAAAGCTGGAGTTTTTTGAGACGGTCAGTGTAGGGCATTTGTTTGAGGCCAGTGATCCTCTTTGTGAGGTACTTCTGTGGCCTTTCCAGCTGCTGCAGATGTCTTCTGAGGTACATTCCAAAAGGGGCATTGTACTCTATAATGGGTCTAATGAGTGTCGAGTAGAGAGGAACAATGACCTCTTTTTTCCTGGATGAGAGTCCTTTTATGATGAGGTGTGCCAGGTAGAAGGACTTCCTGACTACTGTGGCGATGTGACTATCAAAGGAGAGACTACTGTCCACCTGGGTCCCAAGGTCTCTTATCACACATTCGGTGTTAAGTAGATTGCTGCCTATGTGGTAGTTTATGGGTACAGAGTTTTTACCAAAGGGGATGACACTGCACTTTTTGGCATTGAGCTTGAGGCCATGGCTCTGACACCAGGCATCTGTCTCAGTGAGGCCCTTCTGTAGGATGTCCACATCATTTGGGGACTTGACTATGGCTCCTAGTTTGCAGTTATCTACGGACTTCATTAGCCAGAGGCCTTCTGTGTTAGCCTGTACTATTGTTGAGCAAAGCCAACACTATTTGCAGGGAACAAAGAGAAGTAATTTCTTTTAGATCCTTCATTTGACTATGATACCATTCCCATACAAAGCTGATGTTCTTCCTGAATTTTTAAAAGATTGCCCTGATAAATAGATCAAAAGAGATTTAATGCAAGAATTTATGTTATATGTTCAGATAGAATCTCAGTTGCCACCTAGGACTTCATTGTATGTTTTGTCGGGGCAGACGGTGCGAAGGAGTTGGAGCGGGAAGTAGTAGCTAACAGTAGGATTGCTATACTATTTCATGTCTCTCCTTTTGAAGACTTTAGAGTGTCCCCATTAGATTTGGTAACCTAAAAGACAAAAGGTATATTTCATTTAATTCACCATTGCAGTTACGCAGAACCTTCCTTCACCAATATCAGTTTCAACAAGAGTAATGCTAGAGTTCAATAACATCCACACTGTCCAACATTTTATGGATTCTTGGTTATCTAAGCCGGATATTGAATTGGCTTTCTAAGTTATCCCAGTCCCCATGAATAATTGGCAGTTGCATGATATTCCTTTTAATGGTTTATACTTCTTTGACACGGCTATGCTAAATGAGTGTGTATTAGCATGTACCACCTTTGAGAAACTCAGTTAATCACCTCAGGGCGTAGGGGAAAAAGGAACACGAGCAATGGGCAGTCCACTGCTTTGATGACCTCTTAATTGCAACTGAGTGTGAACAGAGTACCAAGGCAGGCCTTAAATCATTTCAGGACTTTGGTCATATGTTGGAGGCTCCTTTGGCCCAAGAAAAGATAAATGTCCCTTTTAACACAATTCTAGATATTGAGTTAGATGTCTCTTAACCATTTAGGTAGCCTCCAGGCTGCTTAAAATTTTACCTTACAATTCTTGTTGCAGAAGAAAGGCAAGGTTAGCCAAGTCATGCTTGCTTATAGGGTGGTAACCCTAGGCAGGTCCTTTTTGAGATCATTAACAAGCTTATTGTGAGGTGCACATAATAAGCCTACATGGTAAAGGTAACCAAGAGAGTTAAATCAGACTTCAATTATGATCTTTGTTTCTGGCTAGTTTTAACATCAGGTAAATTCTGCAGGAGGAATGGGTGGGAAGTGATTTCATTGCAGTCGTCTACTAATGTTGCTGAGTGGCTGGAATGGAAGCATACTTTATTGGACAATGGTTTTCTACCTGGCCCCAATATGGCCACCAGAGTTTAGAAAAGATATCACCTTCCTGGAACTGATGGCCAACTGGGTGACTTTAGTACTGTGGCAAAACAAGTTGTAAAACAGGAAGGTCATTTTCTGGTCTGACAACATGGCAATGGTGCAGGTCTTTAACAAAAAGTCATCCAAATGAATACAGGTTTAGTAAATAAAGCAGCTCATGTTACATAATTTATGTATTAACTTATCCTTTTCAGCTGAGCATGTTCCTGGTTTTGCAATGTGTTTGCTAATTATTTTTCTTTCTTGTAACCACATATACTTATTGTGCTTTTAGGGGAGAATGACACTGAAAAATGACCAAAACTTAGGTTGTTTTCTTGCTCCTTGAAAGATGTTGTGAAAATTCAGATCCTTCCTAGACTACTTGTTGCATGGTTTTGTCTTGTTCCCATATTATCTTGGACAGGGGCTACCTTTTATAAACCTTTAGAGTCAACCAGCAAATTTTAAATCATAGGCTGGCTTGTGCCACTCCATAAATGGGCTTTAGAGTGATTGAGCATTGGGTGTTTGCCAATAAGGATTCGTTTTGTTTTGCATGATTAAATCACATCCCTAATATTGGTTTAGATTTCTTAAATCTCTTTCTGGATTTACATTAGGAAAACTATTACGCTTACATTTTTTTTTAAATACGAGATAAAGGTTGGTAAGTTATTAATGTATATATAGCTGGTATGTCAAAATAGTAACCTTATTAAAATTGCTGGATATATCTGGTTGGCATGAAACTTGTGAATGAGCTATTTTTATTTGGATGGGCTTGGTTCTCTTGCTGAATGCAGTTTCATTCTTGGAAGTGTTATTTTATAAAATAATCTTTGTCAGAAAGTCATAAACTGCATTTGACACTTTGTGAGTATGGAAGGCTGAATGGGAATAAAACAAACCAGAACCTTACTAAGGAAACATATCTGATACATCTTTATATCTTTAGTTTTCATTGTCTATATCTGTCACTTACATTTGATTATCATTAGCAATACAAACAATCAACCAAAGCAAATAAATAATTGTAGGCAGAATCATTAAATGCAGTTATAACAGCCTCACACAATTTCAATGTCAACTGCTTGCTTGTTAATGTTACTTGACTGTTGAGGTTTCACTTCACTCAAAGTGCTCTGGAACATTCTGTCACACTAGCGTAAGAAGCACTGCATTTGTGACAGGCAAATAAGACAATTCATTCCCTTGTGCAGCAACATATTGTCTTATAGTGAGTATAGCTTAATTATTAGAATATAAGGACCGCAAAAGTAAAAAAAAAAAATATCGGGCAAAGCACTTAATTAAGCACATATGTTAAAGAGGGTTTTGCCACAGGCAGAGTCTGAGACAACCTTCTGAAATCTGGTTCTAATTATGGTTCAGGCAAATATACCTGTGTGGCCTCGGATTCAACCTAGCTTGGAATGTAAAGACCTCCACATCAGATGACTCTGACAGATGCAAAGAAATATACATTACAGAGGAATGCTAGCAGGGAACATTTCAGTGGTCTTTCTCTGATAGGCTCTAGGTTTAAAAAGTAAAGCATGTTTCAATGTCAGTATGTGGGCTTCTTTCAGTTTAGGGTGGAGGTATGTTAAAAGAGCAAAAGAAAATGAATCATATGCTGCTATATTCTGCAACATAGTTAAACCAAAGAATGTTCTCGCCATATAATACATTGCAAGAATAAAGGAGCTAAATAATCAAAAGGAAATATGTCAGACCTTGTATTTGTTCCCCAATGTCATACTTTTAGTTATGTTTTCCACTTGATGATGTGGACAACAGGTCAAAACTTATACATCTTGTAAGTTTAAACATTAAAACAGAACAACAGGCCAGCCAGTGTGTGTTTTGTCAGAAAACCAACTCTTGTACTCCGGAGTATTCATCTTAAAAGAAAGTTGTTCATCTCCTTGGGAGGTGGCCATTCTTTGCAGAACATCTCAGAGCTCTGTGGGAAGGCAGCTTCTTTACCACAGAGCCAGCCCCTTCTAGAAGGAAACAGGCCGCTAATGATTAGAATCAGTTGGGCTTAGTGGGGAGGTGTTCTACAGCATCATGTGGGCTATCAAGATAAAGTATTAAACAAGCTGCAGAAAAAAAATCAAGATTAACTTTTGCAAGTATAAGCTGCAAAAAATATATAAAATGTGACAGTCAACATTTTTATAATTTTAACCTGAAATGGTAAATTCACTTTGGTGTGCCTATAGGCAAAGAGTCTAATATCAAATATAAAACCCTTTTCTGCCTTGCTTTACTTTTTTGTGATTTTTTTTTTGTTTTCATATCTTGGATGTAAAAAGTAATAAATGAAAAAAATGTACAAATAAGCTTTTAAAGAAGGAACTGTGATTTTATACTATGAGGCATGTTGGGTTGTATAGAAAAGTATTAACAACACCTGTATTCTAAATTAAATCCCTAAAAAAACATTGTTTTGTTGCTGTATCATATGAGATGTTAAAGAAATCTATATGGAGCTGGCTACCTCATTATGCATAATTGCAATAATTGTAACAGTTCATTTTTAACATCTGATAAATGAGAATATTGGAAATCAACTCTTTTTTGAATATTACTGTAGACTTATTTCCTGAGTCACTTGCCCAAATCTGATTGACGTTTTGTGCCCTACCTGGCTGCTTTATTAACCATTGCAGTTTTGTAGAGGCAATGGCCCAAGACAGATTATACATTATCAGGTAACCAGTTCCGTATAAATGATAATTTTGCTGCCCTGCAAAAATGTCATCTGATTGTAGGAGGTGAGTATGAAACTGGTTACAGCGCTGCTCTGGAATGACATAGGGTTAGCTTGTTACTGTAAAAGTTTCACCTACTAGTGGAAAGGAGACATCATTCTTTACTACTTGAAATCCATTGCTTTACTAATGTGGTGGGTATAATGGATGTTCAAAAATGGCATTTTTTTATAACAATGAGGCTGGAAGCAACACAATCAGTTTATTCTACTGTATCCCAGAGAGATTAACAATAAAATACCTGGGACTTACACTGGAGGATAAATGAAACTGTCTTGGATATGCATTTTATGTTACTGCTCTGAAACATGCAGGTATGGTTGTAGTGTCTTTTATATGTTTTCATTGCTAATAGGCTGCAGAAAACTGTTATTGTTTTATAGTCCTTTCCATGCTTGAATATATGAAAAAATAGGACAGCTAATAGAACTTCATTTCTAAAATTAAATTGTTAATTTTCACTGTTCAGCGGTATTGTGTTCTCATATAATTAGCTCTGTTTGCTTTCTGATACCTAGAAGTTCATGCTTTTGTCATAGCAGTGCTATTATTAGCAGGTGATAGTTTATTGGCAGACATGTTGCCATGGCAGATGACTCAGAATGGGGGAGAAATTACAAATAAAAAAGACAGTAAAAGAACTACATTTCTTCTCAGAGATGACAACATGTCACTTTAAAGATTTATTATTTCTCGTGTAATTAAAACATATAGTGGAATTAAAAGAAATAAAGCTGTATCTGCAAACAAAACATTGTATTAAGCAAAGCAGGTATTCATGGTTTAAATACCTCTTGGTCTCTGTCTCTTACTTACACACACAGACACATACATACAAACACAAACACACACACACGCACACACACACACACACACACACACACACACACACACACACACACACACACACACACACACACACACACACACACACACACACTCTCCTACTTGCGCACACTTGCCAACGTAGCACATTAGGATGTGAATTTGTGACATACCACAGCTGGCTAACCAGTGATTTTGAATTGGCAGTATGAATTTTATTAAAACAGAAATCCTTAAAATATCTTAACTCATTCAGCAATATACAGGTCTCCTACAAGTACTTGTGTGCCATTTGCTCTTGACACACCGCCTCACTAACAGTCACCTATATTAGCAAGTGCTCTAACTCACCCTTAATGAACCATCACTTACAATGCCTAACCTCACCAGACTATACAGCTGTACCAGAAATCTGATCTTGTCATGAAAAACTCTCTCCCATTCCTAAGCCTAAAGCCCCTGATCACTCCCTAAACCTAAAAGTCCCTTCCCCCTCCCTAACTATAAAGTCCCTGATCCTTAAACCTAAAATCCCACTTCCTCCTCCTTAAACCTGAAATCTCCCTTCTTTTTACCCTTCTTGATGTACCCTGCCCATAAAAACGTCCTTACCTAGCCTGTGAGCATTTATAGTTACTGTGCAGCAGCTGACTGGATGAAGTCATATTCAAGTTTGAGCATGTGTGGCTGCCACACCTTCAGGCTCCTTGACATTGATAAACTTGTCTTTGAGAGTTTAGGATTCAAGCACTTGTACTGTTTCCAGATTATAGTTATTTGGCTGAACATCTATCGGTTAGATCCAACTACAAAAATAAAAGAGTTTTCTTAATCTAGATTATAACCACGAAGAGAAGGGAACTTGTTGGATTTTAATGAATATCATTTGGCAAACATATCATTTCTGATTTCTGTTTATACTTATTTAAACAAGGTGCTTTGTTTTCTATTAATGCTACTCTGCATTTACAGATGACAACTGAGTTGCACTGCCTCATTGCAAGATGCTCTTTGATTTAAATTCTGGTTAAGATGCCTTCTGTGTGTCACTTGCATGTCCTCCCATTGTTTGAGTGAGCTCTCTCTCGGTATTTCATTTCCTCACATATCACAAAACCAAACATTAGATGAACTGGAGAATTGTCCATAGGTAAATGTCACAGGTAAAAACCACACTCTCCAAAGCCAAGAACACAGCATCCATGGGACCAGACAATATCCCAGGCTGTGTTCTACAAGAACTACAGAACGAACTGGCACCCCAACTAAGTACCATGTTCAATCATAGCCTCACCTCAGGTGTTGTGCCAGCTGAATGGCACACAGTAACGGTTATCTCACTCCACAAGGGGGGAGCCACCACGGACCCCGGGAACTACCGCTCCATTAGCCTGACTAGCCTGGTCTGCAAGGCCATGGAACGTATAATCATGTAACTTATAAACAAAGACATTAGTAATCTCCAAACTCTGGATCCCACCCAGTTCAGGTTTGTAAAAGGCAGATCATGTCTCCTAAACCTGATAGACTTCTTTGAAGCAGTCACCAAAGCTGTAGACAAGGGTAAGGTGGTTCACACAGCCTATCTAGATCTTGCCAAGGCTTTTGACATCACCCCCCACTCTGGAATTATAGATAAACTCACTAAACTAGGTATAAATCCCTATGTCACAAGATGGGTTGCCAACTGGCTCACTGACAGAACCCACACTGTGAAAGTAGCAGACTCCAAATCCGACTTCAGACCCGTGACAAGTGGAGTACCACAGGGTTCAGTCCTGGGTCCTCTCCTGTTTGGTATCTACTTCTCTGAAGTATAGGCTAACACAGAAGGTCTTTGGCTAATGAAGTTTGCAGATGACTGCAAACTAGGAGCCATAATCGAAACTTCTAACGATGTGGACATCCTACAAAAGGGCCTCACTGAGACAGATGCCTGGTGTCAAACCCATGGCCTCTAGCTCAATGCCAAAAATTGCATTGTCATCCCCTTTGGTAAAAACTCTGTACCCATGAACTACAAAATAGGCGGTAGTATACTTAACACTGAAAGTGTGATAAGAGACCTTGGGACACAGGTGGACAGTAGTGTCTCCTTTGATAATTACATCGCCACAGCAGTCAGGAAATCCTTCTATGTGGCACACCTCATCACAAAAGGTTTCTCATCCAGAAAAAAAGAGGTCATTGTTCCCCTCTACTCATCACTCATTAGACCCATTATAGAGTACAACGCCCCTTTTGGTATGTACCTCACAAGACATCTACAACAACTGGAAAGGCCGCAGAAATACCTCACGAAGAAGATTACCAGCCTCAAACAGATGCCCTACACAGACCGTCTCAAAAAACTCCAGCTTTACTCCGTTGCATATTGCCTACTCAGAGGGGATCTCTGCCTAACATACAAAGCTATGTCAAACCCAGAGCTGTTGGACATGCTCCACTTAAAGAAATCCCAACCCCTCCGAGCTACACGCTCTAGGGACCTAAACCTTGTCACCACAATAAACAGAACATGCTGGAGGGATAGATTCCTGTCCCAGAGACTTCCCATACTCTGGAATAAACTACCTATCTATATAAAAGAAAGCTCCTCATTAGCACTCTTCAAGAAAAATCTTGATGATTGGATGGGAAATAGGAAATTCACCCCGGGGATCACCTCTGTGGCTCTGCTCGACAGTGGCACAGGAAGATAATTTTCTTGGGTGGCAAAAGCCAGGGTACCTTTTTGGCTGGGCTTGTATAAGCCCCAGGGCCGATAGCCTAGTACCTACCTATGAACCTATATGTGTGCATAGAAAATGTGTGATATATGGAAGAAGCCCTAGCAAGCTATGTCTGTTCCCTACTTTCATAAAACAAATCAAAACAAAAAACAAAAACTATGTATGCTGACAGCTGTTCATTTGATCACTATGGAAGTCAGATGCAACTCATATGCATTGTAGTGATAATATTTATAGGTATTCTTAACAGGAATTTAGTATGTGTAATCCTTCTTATAAGTTAAATAGATTGGTGATGGAGATAAATACGTTTAGGTCATGAACTCTGCAAGGATACACTTGTTAGAAAATGTGGCCGTGCAGGATGAGCAGTGGACACGTTCATAGTGTAACTACATGCCTCCACTTGTATGTCTTGTAACTGTGTATTCAGGACATTGAGTAAAAGAAGTCAGTCTGCA
The DNA here is from genome assembly GCF_019279795.1 of Protopterus annectens. Taxonomy (NCBI): domain Eukaryota; kingdom Metazoa; phylum Chordata; order Ceratodontiformes; family Protopteridae; genus Protopterus; species Protopterus annectens. The sequence continues at coordinate 1,406,841,191 of NC_056745.1, forward strand.
ATGAGAGAAAGATCAGAATCTTTACTATGTGCTTAATTAAATTCTATTAAATAGATCTAAATAGGTCTAGATTAATATAATTATTCTTCACTGATTTAACATAGAATACAACTAATAATTTGTATTTTACTTGGCAGATATTGTAATGCTTGATATACTAATGTCAAACTGATGATCTTTTAAGAATAAAGAACGTAACATTGATGGACTACACCTACCATGCAAGTAGAACAATAGTGAGAAAGACCTCATTATTGGGGCATTACCATGTCTCTGAACTGAATGCTGTGCTGTTAAACCTGGCTTTGCTGGAATTCCCCAAGTGACACACAGTTAGGTTCATAGGTGTGTACTAGGCTAATGGCCCTGGGGCCTTTACAAGCCTAGCCATAGGATTACCCTGGCATCATGCTACCCGACCTTAGTTCCGAATGCCTCTGTTGAGAAGAGCCACTGGAGTTATCTCCGGAGTGAATTTTCTAGTGCCCATCCACTCGTCAAGATTTCTCTTGAAGAGGGTGAGTGAAGTGCTTTGCTTGACATGTATGGGAAGTCTATTTAAATTTGACTTTCTGTCCAAATATCATCACTGCTGCTACCTCATAGGTTAGTACTAGGATAGCTGCCCTTATGGGCCATTTTAAGCCTAGCCATTTACCCCATGTCAGAATCAAACCCTGCACCTTGTGTTTCTAAGGTAAGCACCTTAACCATTATGGCAACCTCCCACCTTAAATGTAATAGCTGTTTTTCTTTCAAGGTTTAGTGGTCTGTATTTATTGACTTGTATATTTCCTCTGATTGTGCTGTAATGTATACTCTGTTTAAAAATTATTTGATTTCTTTTCCATTGGAGCTTTTCTCCCTGCGTCTGTGCCCAGTCAGACTTTCCCAGTAAGCAAATGTAAAATAAGTAAATAAATAAATAAATACATTTTGTCTACTGGGTCTCTATTTTTTATTTAATTCTTCTCATCTTTCCCCCATATAAATTTTAATATCCCCTTACACAACTCTTCATAAACAAACCATTCCTTCCACCATTCATTCAGTATATTTACAAAATCTCTTTGCCAGTTCACTCATTTCTTGTACATTCCATGTCCTGTACTATCTGGGCCTGATACTGAATTAACATTTACTGTCTTAAGTATTTCATACAATTCACTAATAGTAATTTCATTTTTGAAATTCTTCCTTAACTCATTCTGGAAATTAATTTACTTTCCGCATTCTCTTATTTTCCATCCTTTTACTCGTATACATATTTGCTGTATTACAATATTCATAATTTACTGTTGTGTTCTTTTTTACTAGTCCTCTTACATTTTTCATTTTCTCATTAAACTAATATCCTCCTTTACTGTTTACCCAAATAGCAGATACATCCTTCCTTGTAAGTAATATCTCTGCCTAAACAATAATGCTTATTTTTTTTCCTTGAATTATTTATTTTTCCATATCATAAAACTTTTTTATAGGCTCATAGATTAGTACTAGGCTAATTGTCCTTGGGGCCCATTTTAAGCTTATCCAATTACCCCATGTGAGAATCAAACACTGTACCTTGTATCTGGAAGGTAAACACCTTAAGCATCATGCCATCCTCCCACTTGTATTAGTCTCTATAAAGTCTGTAATCATTTTGATACGTTTTCTCATGCTTCACTTCTTATGCCTTTCTTACATTGTCCTGCCACTGAAAAACATTTTTTATAGTTCTTAAGATAAATCTACCATGCAGACCAGTTTTTATAGACGTCCTTCATGATTATATCATCCTTCCATAATTGCAATGCTTCCCACTCTCTAATTTTATCCCATAATTTCAAACTTATTCTTTTTATTCCCTTTCCTATTTTAATATACTACCCTTTTTCCATCACCCCATTCATATTGCTAAATGATTAGAAAAAAAATCACAACTGTATTATCATCTGCTATCCCTAAGCCTTCCAATAATACAAAATAATTAAAATCCAAGTACCCCTTTCTATAAGTCCATTGACTTTTACTCCAATAGAGCTAATTTACATTTTATCACTTCCTGTGTTTTTACCTCTTATGTACCACATTTTATCACTTCCTATATTTTTACCACTTATTTACCACATTTTATCAATTCCTGTATTTTTACCTCTTATGTACCGCATTTTATCACTTCCTGTATTTTTACCTCTTATGTACCACATTTTATCGCTTCCTGTATTTTTACCACTTATGTACCACATTTTATCCCTTCCTGTATTTTTACCTCTTATGTACCACATTTTATCGCTTCCTGTATTTTTACCACTTATGTACCACATTTTATCCCTTCCTGTATTTTTACCTCTTATGTAGCACATTTTATCACTTCCTGTATTTTTACCTTTTATATACCACATTTTATCCCTTCCTGTATTTTTACCTCTTATGTACCACATTTTATCACTTCCTGTATTTGTACCTCGTATGTACCACATTTTATCACTTCCTGTATTTGTACCTCTTATGTACCACATTTTATCACTTCCTGTATTTGTACCTCTTTCCCTTTATTTTTACATCTTCTCCTTAAATCACAAAGCCTCCTGCAATTAGGATTTTCATGTTAACCACCACATAGGCTAATATGTGATGAAACATTATATCTCTTTTTGTTAGTTATCTATGCATATAATGCTATAATTGTATTTGTATACCCTCATATCCACAACAATTACCCTTCCCATTCTTACCATTGTTAAATGTCGTATTTTCACTGTTTTTACACAAAACAGTTGCTACACAACTACTTTCACTTCCATATTATATTGTTTTCTGTTTGCAGTATTCACTTGTCAGGAATCGTACATCTACTAACAGAATAGCATCTGCATCATATTTAGCACACCATTCCAGTGTCCCTGTCCTTCTTATAGAATTAAAAATACTCTAAAATTGTTGATTTTCCTTCTTTTTAAATTTAGTGGAAATACTGTTACCTTTTTTTTTATTTTATTTTTTCCCCTACTGAATAATTTTCCTGGGTTTATGTACAAATAATCCTTCATCATCAGAATCAGATTTTTCACATGCTAAACTTTCAAAAAATTATTAGTGCCATTCCCTTCTCCTATCCTGTCTTTTTGCATGCATTCTCTCAACTCCATTTTTCCCTCCATTTTTTTCTTCTTCTACAGTTTCTTTTTCACCTGTTTCACCTTCTCCCCAGCCTTTTGTTGTCCTTCCTTGTGTATGGTTTCTTCCCTCCCCCTTCTTTTTCATTATTTACTGTTTGCTCTTGACAATCCATACAAAAGTAAACTCTTTTTAACACAACAATAGCATTAACAAAGGCTAGTATAGCAATAGCATTCACACACACACACACACACACACACACACACACACACACACACACACACACACACACACACACACACAATACCACACAGTTCCATGTGCACATTCACATGTGCAAACAAGCCCCCTAGTTTAAGGCCTCAGAGCGTACCCCGGTCTTGGAAGGCTACAATGCCTTCCACATTTTCAGACCACAAAATGAACTTGTGAGAACCAAAGAAGGCAGTGTTTCTATCTATATTAAAGATAAATTTGCCTCCCAACTTGACAGGACAACTCCATGGAGTTACTCCAAGTTCAGATTACTGTGAGTAAGATACCCATTCAAGTCATAGCTAGTTATAGATCCCACTCCATGAATCATGATCCACATGAGGCCTACTTCAACTAACTAAGGCCAATCCAAATATTGCCAAACAAACACTCTGGTCATGGGGGATTTCAGTTATCCCACCATCAACTGGGAAACCTACTCTAGCCTTAACTCACTTGACTTTGTTAACTCAAATACCCTGGAACAAATTATTCAAACCCCAAAAAGAGGACCAAATATACTAGATATGGTCCTCACTAACATGACAAACAGATGCAGCACTGCAACTATCAGACTCTTATTTGTTAAATCTGACCTAAAATCAGTCACCTTTGAACTGGCACTAACACCAGAACTCACAAAGGGTGAAGTCAAACTAAAAAACTTCACCAAGGTAAACTATACCCTACTAGGGGAAAGTAAAAATGCATTCCAAGCCCCACCCCCAGCTGGAAGTGATACCTACACCAAAGCTTACATTAAAGCCCTGTGCAATCACTTGTACAAGTGTATAGACTTGGCTGTTCCAGCGAAAATCAAAGCTAGAGGCCCAAGTAAAAACAAGCCACCCTGGTGGACATCCAGCATCAATGAACTTACAACAAACACAAGAAGCTGCCATCTAAGAAAACTAAGACAAGGCCGCAACAATGGAAAAGCATCAACAGGCAAATAAGACAACATGTCAACTCCTCTAAGGGTAACTTTGAGAAAAACTTAGCAATCATAGCCAAGGATAACCATAAGGCCTTTTACAGCTATGTTTGCAACCTAAAACGTAGAACCCAAGCATGTGCCAAATTAATGACTAATGATATCACACACACTGATTCCCCTCACCCTACATATATGAAGAGCAGGTCATTAAAGCCTTGTCTAAGGCAAAAAACACAGCCTATATGGGACGAGATGGCATCCCAGCCTGTCTTCTAAACAAACTTAAACATGAACTAGCTTCACCATTAAGTACCCTTTTCAATCACAGATGAACCACAGGCTATGTTCCTGTGGAATGGAGAGCAGCAACATTTATACCTCTCTACAATGGTGGCCTAGCAACAGACCCAGAGAATCATAGGCAATCTCCAAACCCTGAATCAGAGCCAATACAGCTTTGTTAAATGCAGATCCTGCCTGTTAAACCTGGCGAATTTCTTCAAAAATGTGACCAGGGCCATTGACGAGGGCAAATCTGTGCACACAGCATAGCTCGACTTGACCAAGGTCTTCGACACAATCTCACACTCATGCATTACCGATAATCTTAGCAATCTGAATGGAACTCCTTTCTTGTAAGATGTATTGCCAACTGGCTCACAAATCAGTCACACACTATCACACATCAACCAGCAGACCTGCCACCACAGAAGTTCAGGCTAAAACTTAGGGGCTGTGGCTGACCAACTTTGTAGATGATTGCAAACTGGGTGCAATTATCAAATCCCCAAATAATGTCAGTAGACATTCTTGCACAGACCAATGATTGGTGTTTTAGTCACGGTCTTATACTGAATGCAAAGAACTACATCATCATTCCCTTCAGTGAAAATGATGTCCATTCACACTATCAAATTAACAATACCCTATGTACCTATGAAGTGGTATGGAATCTGGGATCTCAAGTAGACTATGACCTTAACTTTGACTACCATGTGTCTACTGTAGTAAGGAAGGCTTTCTATGCAGCACACTTGATTAGCAAAGGCATCACCTCTAGAGCAAAGGAGGTTATAATCCCTCTATACCTGTCACTAATCAGGCCCATAATTAAGTAAAATGCTCCTTTTGGCATGTACTGTACAAAGCACCTGCAGCAATTGGAGAGACCTCAGAGGTTTCTAACAAAGAAGATCATTTGAATCCAGCATGTGTCTTACACAGACCAACTAAAGTCCCTGTAACTATACTCCGTATTGTATAGACTTGTGAGGGGAGACTTATGCATGGCTTACAGAGCAATCTCCGACCCAAACCTAATGAATTTGCTGCACATTTGTAAACTAAACAGGAATAGAGTTACCCATTCCAGGGACCTAAATATGGCCTACAACTTGAATAGGACATGCTGGAGGGGCAGATTTGTCGCCCAGAGACTTCTGCATCTTTGCAATAGGCTGCCAATTCATGTGAAGCAGAGGACCTCTATGACATTATTCAAAAGGAATCTGGATGAGTGGTTGGGGCACCATAAATTCTTAATGGGAAAGCACCCACAACCCTCCTGGACATGGGCAGTCATTACTAAATACAATCCTGGATATTGACTAGAATATCTGTGGTATTACATTGGAATGAAATCGCTAGGCTTGAAATGACCTCTGGGTCAATAGCCTGGTAACCTCCTATGATCCTATGACTACTCTCATAAAATTGAAAAGTTGACTAACATCTTTTGACAGTTTTAATTTTTTCCTCCTAGAACAAAATCACGCAACCAAGTAATGGTATATCCCCATGCACATTTTAGGTGCCATTAAGCTTTGGAAGCTGGCCAGCTGTTATAGCCTTAGCAGGATGTAACCCACACAGTGAAGGCTGCTCCAGCAGTGATCAATATGATGAACATCATTGGTATTATAGAAAGTGTTACTGAACCGGCTGAGTGGTTTATCCTCATGACATCACTATTCAAAAATAATGAGAATGTCAGAATTTATGTTGATTTAAAAAAGCTTTAACATGCTGTTGTGCAAGAAAGGTTTATACTGCCTACATTAAAAGACATAGCTCCTAAGTTAGTACAGATAAATACAAAACTGTTTTCTATTCTAGATGCTTCCACTGGTTTCTGACAAAGTCCATTTTGACCCAGAATGCCAAAAGTTGACCACTTTTATTATTCCTAAGGAAAGATGCAGTTTCAAAAGACGTGTGCTTTATATCCTCAACACCTAGGATTTTTCAATGTAAAACGGCTGATTTACTTAAGAGTTTAGACAGTGCTACTCTAGTTATTATGGGTTATACCCTGGTGTTTGGCTGAGGAAAGCAAATGCATTTTTTGAGGTTAGAAGCCATATTGCAAGCTATCAAAAAATCAGGTCTTAATTTTAATCAAGACAAAAGCTGCTTTAGTGTGACAGGTCTTCAGTATTTTGGACGCTATATCTGCACTAGTGGTATTAAACCAGTTGTAAACAAAGTCAAATGATACCTGTGCTACCACATCTGTTTTAGGCAACTGAAATGAAACAAGCCCTAGGCATAAGCAATTATTACGGTAAATTTGTACCAGACTTTTGACTATCCTCCATCCTTTAAAAGACTTGTTAGATTAAAATGCACCATGATGTTGTGGACATGTTCAAGCCAAAGCATTTAGTAAAATAAAAGAATTACGTGCAACAGCTACAGTACTATCACACAATAATGCCATGAAACAGAAACTAGTGAGTACAGATGCTAGTAGCTTTGTCCCTGGTACATATAATGTTATTCCAGCTTAAAAAGTGTTACGTTATACAGCTTACTGCTCCAAAGTATTCTACAGAGATATTCTCAATATGAAAATAGAATGTTTTGTAAGTGTTCAGGCATTTGAAAAGCTCTCTAGATGTGTATTAGAGCTTGAGTTTCTAGAACCAGATTGACCACAAAACATTAGCAAATATCGGATGGTCATCAAGGCCTCACCAAATGCAGAGAAAGAGCTAAAATGTCCTTGTGGTGGCCAGATATCACTCAAGACATTTGTCACCTTAATGTCAAAGTGTTAGTTCAGTATTATACATAAACCATCTCAATGATGTGAATCTCTGATGCCAACACCATTGCCAGATGTTATTTGACGAATGATGGCTACTGGCTTATGTGAGTCTGAAGGCAAAAACTGCCCAGCTGCTGTCAATATAATTAATCTACAACTACAATAAGCATAAAATAATAGACTATATAGAGAGGATAGTTACTGTTAGTCTGATCAGTGAGTGTTTGTATTTGTTTTGTTTCAGCCTTGCGGTCTGGAAAGAGGCTAAACAAAGTGCTGTAACAGCCTACTTACCTAATTAATGAACAAGCAAACAAATGCTATCTAACTGATCATTTAGCTAACTAACTAACTAAATTAATTGCTAGGTCCATTGCTATGTTCTTCAGATATGATATGCCAAAATATTAGAGGCAATGGCACAAAGTTTGTGTCTAGTGAATTCCAGCAATTTATATCTGATTATGGTTTCACTTATATTATGTCAAGTCTTCCCTACCCTCAATCAAATTGTGAAGTTGAGGAAACAGTGCAAACAGCCAAATCAATTTTAACACAAACTGACCCACATATATCCTCCATTGTGTATTGAGCTACTCCATATAGAGACAACATGTAGTATAGCCAGGTCAGGGCAAAGGGGGCAACTATCCTGGGTGCAAAGTGTTAGAGGACTGATTCATATCTCTGTTTAGTGCATGCTGGCTTTTAAATGCTGATATTGCACTTAGAATCAAAGCTTAACACTGTAGTGCTTCCTGTGTAGTTTAAACATTAGAAACTGCTTACTACTTTTGTAGCAAGCAGTGTTCTACAGTTTAAATGAAAATAGATTTGCTTTTTTTTTTTAAATTAAAGCTTGAGTGCTATAGTGCTTCCTGTATGGTCTAAACTGTAAAAAACTACTTGCTACAGTTGTATCAAGCATTTTGCTACAGTTTAATAGATTCATAGGTTCATAGGTAAGTACTAGGCTATCTGCCCGAGGGCATCTGTAAGCCTAGCAAGAATGTGCTGGCTTTCGCCGCCCCTTAGATTAGTTCCCTGTGCCTCTGTCCAGCAGAGCCATTAGTTCCCTGTGCCTCTGTCCAGCAGAGCCACTGCAGTGATCCCCGTGGAAAATTTTCTTTTTCTTAGCCACTCATCAAGGTTTCTCTTTAAGAGTGTTAGTGAGGGGCTCTGCCTAACGTAGATTGGAATCCTGTTCCAAAGCATGGGGAGTCTCTGGGACAGGAATCTATCCCTCGAGCACATCCTATTTATTGTTGTGATGAGGTTTCGATCCCTAGAGCGCGTGGCTCTCGGGGATTTGTTTTTTTTTTTTAGGTGGAGCATGTCCATCAATTCTGGGTTGGACATGGCCTTGTATGTCAGGCAGAGATCACTTCTGAGTAAGCGGTATGCAACCGAGTACAGCTGGAGTTTCTTCAGTCGGGCTGCATAGGGCATCTCTTTGAGGCCAGTAATCCTCTTGGTGATGTACTTCTGTGGTCTTTCCAGCTGTTGCAGGTGTCTTATAAGGTGCATCCCAAACATTGTACTGTATGATGGGTCTGATGAGTAATGAGCAGAGGGGCGCAGTAACCTCTTTTGTTCTAGATGTAAACCCTTTTGTGATTAGGTGGGCCACATAGAAGGATTTTCTAACCACCTTGGCAATATGGTTATCAAAGGAGAGATCACTATGTACTTCAGTCCCCAGATCCCTCATTTCATTTTCTGTATTTAGGGGACTACCACGTATGTGGTAGTTCGCGGGTACTTTGTTTTTCCAAAGGGGATGACTATGCACTTTTTGGTATTTAGCTTGAGGCCATGATTTTGACACCAGGTACCCGTCTCAGTGAGACCCTTCTGGATGATGTCTGTATCAGCCGGAGAGTTAATTATGGCCCCCGGTTTGCAGTTGTCTGCGAACTTGGTCAGCCATAAGTCAGCCATAATCTTCCTGTGCTTGCCTATACCTCTGAGAAGTATATATACTCAACAGGAGGGGTCCCAGGACTGAGCCCTGGGGACTCCACTTATAACCGGTTTAGAGTCGAACCTAGAGCCTGCAACTCTCACCGTGTGGGTTCTATCCATGAGCCAATTGGCAACCCATCTCGTGACATAGGGGTTTATATTCAGGCTGGTGAGTTTATTTATAATACCAAAATGGGGAATGGTTTTGAAAGCCTTTGCGAGGTCTAGGTAGGCTGTGTGGACCTCCTTTTCCTCATCTAAAGCCTTGGTAACTGTCTCAAAGAAGTCTACCATCTTTAGAAGGCATGTTCTGCCCTTAACAAAGCCAAACTGGGTAGGGTCTAATGTTTGGAGGTTCCCAATGTCTCTGTTAATGAGTGCCATGATGATGCACTCTATAGCCTTGCAGACCAGGCTAGTCAGGCTTATAGGGCGATAGTTCCTGGGGTCCGTTGTGGCTCCACCTTTGTGGAGCAGGATAACTGTTGCTGTGCACCACTCTATGGGTATGTAGCCTGTAGAGAGGCTGAGTTTGAGCAGTGTGTTTAGGTGAGGGGTTAGTTCATTTTGGAGTTCATGTAAGACACAGCCTGGGACACCATCCGGTCCCATTGAAACTTTGTTTTTGGCTTTGGATAGGGCTGTTTTAACCTGTGTGTCAATGATTGCCGGGGCTCTACATTCTTCTGGTATGGTTATGGGCCCTTTAGGGGGTGAGAGGGGGGTGATGTTTGCACTAAAACTTTCTGCCAGAATGTTGGTAATATCAGTCGGGTCAGTGTATTTTGTGCCATTCTGCACTAACTCAGAGCAGATCTGAGAGTTTCCAATTAGGTTCTTGAGATAGCTAATGAACACATCGTGGTTATCTTTGGAGTCCTTAGCAATTTTTCTTTCGCAGCTAGCCTTGGATGATTTTATGAGGGATCATAGTTTCTTGCTGATACTGATCAGGGATGTCTTTCCTTCTTAGGATTTTACTCTTTTCTGTACTAGTTTCCTCCTTCTATTGTATAGCTTGTTTATAGCAGGGGTCTACCAGACTGGATTCCTTTTCTTGGAGGAGTGAGTCTTAGTTTTGCTTGGGATAGCAAAATCCCTGCATTCTTGCAGGTGCTCATAGAGTGCCTTTGTAAGGGATTCAGCAGCTTGGACACCATTGTCCTTTAGCATGGGGGCTGTGAATCTTTCCACCTCGGTCTTAAGTAACGTAAAGTTTGCTTTTGCAAAGTTTTTCACAGGGGTTTCCTTGATTGGGGGTGGGAGCAGAATGTGTATATCTAGAGTGATTAGTCTATGGTCTGATCTAACCAGCAAGGGGTTGACCTCCAGTGTAGAACACCGGTCGCCCATGTTGGTGATTACCAGGTCCAATATGTTATCACCTCTGATAGGGGTGTTGACCAGTTGATCCAGGGCATTCGAGTTTATAAATTCTAGGAAACGTGGGGCAAGGGAGTTAGTACTTGAGTAGTTCTCCCAGATAATGTTTGGATAATTGAAATCACCCAATATTAGGGTGTTTGGCAGGACCTTCATATTTTCTAGTGTCTCCCGAAATGCGGAATGGGGGTCCTGAGTCATGGTGGGTGATCTGTAGCAAGCTACAATTTGAATTGCAGTTTTTCCCATTGTTTTGCACATGGATGATCTCTGAGGCATTGTGCTGTGCCACTAACCTGGAGGTGTGGGTATCCTTGATGAATATTGATACACTCCCGCCTTTTGTGTTTCAGTCCAGGTTCTGTGGCCGAAAAGTATGGTATGAGTTATAGCCTTGTAGTGCTGGGGTGCTCTTTGGAGCCTTAAACCAGGTTTCTGTTATTATACAGCTATCGATGTTCTCTATACTGAGGAGTGTCTCAAGTGCATGCATTTTGAGGTCTAGACTTCTGGCATTGAGTAGAATTACCTTTAGTTTTTGGTTACTTGTGCTATTTACGGTGGTGGGTTTGTCTTTTGAGTCTTGCCTAAAAAAAAGGCACTATTGGGCCAGCAAAAGCCTTGGCCAGTATTCAAAAACCCAAGGGTGACAGATGAAGCCATCTCTTGTGAAGCAGCGTGGCTTGTTGAGCATGTCATCCTAGGCGGACAAATACTGGATCCCCTTTGAATGACACCAGAAACTTAGCCAATTGTTGAAATTGATCATTTATTCTTTATACTGTGGCATCATTCTTGGTGAGGGCAGGATGCTACTCAGGGTCAGGGTCATACTGGCCTGGGCTACATGATAAGAGAGCTCTTCCATGTCTCTTTTCATGTAGTCCAGGGAGGTACGTCTCAGGTCATGCACACCAACATGGACAATGACAGAGTCATATTTGTACTTGTTATGGAGTGACCTGAGTGCTTGTGTTATGTGGCGGATACTGGCACCTGACAGGCAGCTAACTGTAACCTTCTTCTTGTCCAGCCTAGTTAGTGGGACATCAGTGTGCCTGACTATAGAGTCACCTATTACTAGTGTGTTGGGTATGTTATTTTGCCTTAAGGTCTGTGATTGCATGGCACACTGATTATGTGAAGTATGTGTTTCATGGTTTGTGATGGGGTGTGGAGGCTGCTTGGGTGTCTGCTTTAGAAGGCTCTGTGGCTTTTGCAGATTTTGATTTAGAGCCTCTGAGTATGTTTTCATGTATTTATGTGTGTTATTTGCCGGTGTTGGTTTAGTAGGTTTATGTGAGTCAATTGTGTGTGTTGCAAGTATTTTCCTTCTCCTCTTGACTGTCAGTTCCAGTCTTGGGTTGAGAGAGCTTTGGCTGTTATTGTACTAACCTTCTACTTTTATAAGAGCAATATTTAAAATCTGTCTCTATTTTAGGCTTTCTCCAGATTTCTTGTGGTAAGAGGATAAGAAGTATGGTTGGTTTCGTCCTGCATTAAGGAGCAACAACCACCACATCATGCACCATTTTTTGTTAGTTTGTTTTGCTTTCTGTGGGCAAGAGGAGAGGGAGAGTATCTAGCTCTCTGGTGGTGGGTACAATGAGTTGACCTTTTTTTTCTTCAAATGAAGAACCAAGGAGACAGGGTGCAAGTACAGGGATTGGAAGACAAATATAAACTGACATGACAATGGCAGGGTCAAAACAAAAAACAAACTAATACTGTACCAAGACTTGTTGGCAAAACAGATATGTGTCTCAGAGGATCTGCATTCTCTAGAACAGGCTCCCCATCCATGTGAAGCAGTGTGCATCCCTAACCCTTTTTAAGTATAACCTTGACCAATGGATAGGAAATCGGAAATTCACCCTGGGTCTGGTCTCCATGTGTCTGACAGAAGCAGACAGTAATGCCTAAACTTACATACCCCCCCCCCCCAAATAACTTCTGGAAACTATCATATGCACTGCTAATAATCTCCCATGATACAATTTGGTTGGATTGTATGGGTCAGCTTATAAAGTCACTGTTTATCATTAGCCTAGTACATATGATCCTATGAACCAAACGGTCAAGTGAAATTATTAAAAAGCTAAGACTTTATAGGAAAAAGTTTTATAACTAACATCATTATGCACAGCCACTAATTTCCTATAACCTAGTCAATGTTTCTCCTTGATATTAGAGGGAATCACACTACAAGCATAACCACAGACTCATGTTCTTACAAACTTAAGATGCTCCCATAATTTAATGCAACATATGCCATGTCCAGTCAATTAGTGATGACTGTCAATCTGAAAGTAGTGTTGCTTTAAACCAATCAAGTCCAGCTGAACCAATAGTAAATAGACTGATGTCTCATAAATCCACTTCTACACCAGAGATTAGTCTACCTCAACTGAGTATTCAAGAAAAGAGTAAAACGTCTGATTTCATTTCTCCATGATAACAGACTGATGACTATATAATCTTTGTAACAATATTTGGAAAATAAAGGGTTCTTGATCCAGTAGACTGTTTTGCCTAATGACGGCAAAATTTGCTATAACAATGCATCTCAAAGTTCTCATTTTGCAGGTAATCCAAGTAAATCCAGATAGTACAGATGGTCTGTGATTTTCATGTAGTAAGAGGCCTAGCATAAGTCCACAAAGATACCCATCATAACTCTAATCACTGGAACATTCTACACATGGGTAAATGCATAGCTGTACTACACTTATGATATGCCATACCAAGCATATTAATTACGAGGGTCTATATTATATGATCGAACTTTCAAAAGTTCGACTGTCGTATGTCAACACCATATGACTTGAATTTTTGAAAGTTTAAATGTTTTAACGGAGATCTCCATACAGTCTGGAATGGGAAGATTTCCCTTTTCTGGACTGTACTGCAATCTTGGAGTTGGTGTATTTAAAGAGCAGGGAGTGTGGGGGGTGCAGAGGGGCTTGCCCATCTGCTTAAAACATTCAGGTAGGTTATTTGTGTAGTTTATTTTTTTTTATTAGATTTTCGAACTTTTAAAAGTTCGATTATATGGTGTTGACCATATGACAGTCGAACTTTTAAAAGTTCAATTATATGGTGTCGACCATATGACAGTCGAACTTTTAAAAGTTCGATTATATGGTGTCGACCATATGACAGTCGAACTTTTAAAAGTTCGATTATATGGTGTCGACCATATGACAGTCGAACTTTTAAAAGTTCGATTATATGGTGTCGACCATATGACAGTCGAACTTTTAAAAGTTCGATTATATGGTGTCGACCATATGACAGTCGAACTTTTAAAAGTTCGATTATATGGTGTCGACCATATGACAGTCGAACTTTTGAAAGTTTGATTATCTAATGTAGACCCGAATTACAATTGTTAAACAAATGGCTTGCTGCAGAAGGAAAAGTTCCTAGTATAATAGTATGCAAATTGGATGCAGTTTCTTTATTTCACATTGCTACATATTTGCAGTGTGGTCTTTCTACCACTGTCTCATTTTTGCTGAGCAGTGTTGCACAATATAGCATACTGGCACATGTAGCAGTTGGGTCACATGACAAACATACAAATACAGTGTTACAAATATTGGACTTTGCCATACAAACACATGGCAGTGGTGGCTATTTTGTGGATGGCAATCAGTTTATTTTCACATTATGCAACTGCTGATGTAGTGCAGAATGTTTCTATCATTTAGTTAACTTATAAACATGAAGCAAGAGTTTTTGCAGTGTGGCTATCGTTTAAGTAAAACCTGAATAAAACAGTTACACAGAAAAAAAAACAATCAATAAAAAACAAAAGAAAAGTCTAGCAAGGCTAGATTTTTTCCTGTGTGATTCCTTAAACCTCCTGTATTAGAGGTAACATGGGATATATACAAATAACACTTTCAATTATATGGCAAATCAGAATGCCCATGACTTGTTCCTTTTAAGTCTATTAACAATAAATCCAGACCAATAAAAGCAAACCCCACTACCTACAGACATACATGTTTCAGCCTTCTTATAGCAGTATCAGCACAGCATAAGTAGAAGATTTGGCTAATCTTTAGCAACAGAGGGTTGTCGTACACAGCTGATATCCATAATTATTAGGGTGTCTGTAAAATATCCCAACCAACAAACTAAAACAATGAGTAGTAAACAGGTCACAGAGAAAAACAGTTCAATAAAAAACAAATAAAAATCTACCAAGGATAGACTTTCCATTGTGTGATTCCTTAAACCTCTTGTATTAGAGGCAACAAGAGATATATGCAAATGACCCTTTAAGGACATCAGGTGTTTCAGCTAAATGGCAATTCTGAATGTCCATGACTGTTTTCTTTTTAAGTCTATTAATGGACAAATCCAAGCCAATAAAGCCAAAGCTCGCTATCTGTGGACATGCATGTCTAGCCAGTTAGACTTTTCTTTTGGTTTTTATTGATTGGTCTCTCTGTGTGACCTTTTAACTCACTGTTTTACTTTGTTGGTTGGGATATTTTGCAGACACCCTAATGGTTATGGATATCAGTTTGGTACAACAACCCTTTGTTTTTAAAGGTTAGCCAAACATTCCACTTATGCTGTACTGATGATGTTATAAGAAGGCTTAAACATGCAAGTCCACAATCAGTACATTTTGGCTTTATTGGCCTAGATTTGTCCATTAGTAGACTTAAAAAGATAAAAAGTCTTGGACATTCAGAATTGCCATATAGAGCTAAAAGCCCTGATGTCCTTAAAGGGGCATTTGCATATATCCCACATTGCCACTAATACAAGAAGTTTAATGTATCACACAGTGGAAAGTGTAGCCTTGTTAGAGTTTTCTTTTAGTTTTTATTGATTTTTTTCTGTGTAACCTTTTTATTCATTGTTTTAGTTTGTTGGTTGGGATATTTTACAGACACTCTAATGATTATGGTTATCGGCTGGGTACAACAACCCTGTGTTTCTATTTGCTAGCCAAACATTCCATTTATGAAGTGCTGATGTTGCTATAAGAAGGCTGAAACATGCATGTCCACAGCTAGTGAGGTTTGCCTTTATTGGTTTGTATTTTCCATTAATAGACTTAAAAAGAAAAAAAAATCACAGATATTTAGAATTGCCATGTAGCTGAAACATCTGATGTCCTTAAAGGATTATTTGCATATATCCCATATTTTGAGTAAAACAAGAGGTTTAAGGAATCAAACAGTGAAAAGTCTAGCCTTGCTAGATTTTTCTTTTGCTTTTTTATTTAAGTAAGACCTGGGTAACATAGGTTTTATGATTATGTCTTACGGAGAAACCCAAGTCTATGGATGACTTGAAATGATAAACTTATACTGTATCCATTTTGTTGTGTAAGAGGGGGAAAAATATTTTTTTTCTGTTTTTTTTTTTTTTTTTTTTTTGATGAGCTGCATGGCATAAGGTGCTCTGGTGGTTACAACTGTTCTTTTTACTATGCAGATGGAAATATGAAATGATGGAGAACATTAGTGGTATAAATGCAATGGTGCCATTCACAATACCTTGCTGTCTAAAAGTACACATACATGATATGCCCCAAACCCTACTGGTAAGATAACCACATAAACGAATAATAAAGCAGTGTAACAACCAAGTGGTAGGAAAACTTTTAAAATCATAAAATATTTATTACACAGATGGTAAGCGCTTTCGCAATAGCTTCATCAGACCATTAAAATAACTACTCAAGAATTTCATTTATATAAAAAGGAACAACCTATCAAAACACATCAGTTAACCATTCAAATATATTAACCCTTTGAGTACAATAAGAAATTTCAAGCACTTCCCATATACATGAAAACATATAAAATTACACACAAATGTATATATACATACTCCTAAAACAGATTCTAAAATAATGAAGGTCTTATTCAAATGCTTGTCTTAGATTGCCAAGAGCATACAAGTAATCCCTATTTAATATTTAACCTCCTATTTTTCAATATGGGTCTTAAAGAGGTTCTCTCATTAAGACCCATTCCTTTGTCTGTTCAGTATGGTTTCTAACGTCCTCTTCCCTAACTGGGGGCATGTTAATGTCTATCGTCATAAACCTAAATTGATGGTTATCCCCTTGTGCCTGTACATGTTTGGAAAGGGCACTAATGCCAGAGCCTGTTCTTATACTATATAAATGTTCCTGTATCCTTCCTTTTAATGTTCAATCTGTCTTCCCCACATAGAAAGCACAGCAGAGATCACATACTGCTAAATAAACTACATGTGGGTTATGACATGTTGCATCAATCAGGAAATTAAAATATTCATGGGTGTCGGGATGTTCAAAAAACCCATCTGGGTTAATATAATCAGTATAGTTACACTGTCCACAAGGAGTTGTAACTAAATTACTATATGTAGGCCAATCTTTATGATTCATCTTATTGCATAACATTCTTTTCAAATTTTGGTTTGTTTTTTAAACCTGAATCTCGGTACTTCTCCTATAATCTCTTTAATACTGGGATCAGAGGTCAAAATATCCCATTTACTTCTAATGATATCAGAAATAGCATTCACATCACTAGTGTAAAACATGGAAATCCTCATTTCACTTTTTGTATTTTCATCAATGGGGCAAACTGCCCTTCTCGCATATTACTATAATACGGTTGTGCTGTATCATTATGTAACTGATAAATTTCACTAAACTCTTTTCTAAGATCAGTTTCAGTGTACCCCCTTATCTCAAAATTTTCTTTTAGTTCAACCAACTCATCATTAAAGCCCCTATCTGATGCATTGAGTCTGGAGACTCTCATAGTTTGTCCTCTGACAACATTTCTAAAAACGTATTAAGAGTGCATACTCCTTCTAAAAAGTAATGTGTTCTTATAACAATCTTTCCTATGAACCCCAGTGTTTACACTTTTATTCAAAAATCTCTCAACATTAACATCTAAAAATGTAACCCTACACTTAGAATAAGTCGTAGTAAATCGCAAATATTCAGTAGCTTCATTTAACTTTTCAAAAAAAGATGTTAATTCAAATTCATTGCCTGTCCAAATCATTAAGAGATCGTCCACAGAACAACGATAAAAAACAACATGCTTCTTATACAACTCCATTTGAAATAATGTATTAACTTCCCATAATGCTAGAAACATATTGGCATAGCTATTGGCACATGAGGTATCCATAGCTATGCCTTCTTTCTGTAAATAAATGTCTTCATTAAATACAAAGATGTTATTTTCTAATACGACCTCAAAAAAGAGGCAAATAAGATCTATACGTGTTATATCATAGTCACTAAACCTACTTAAATACTCATGAATAGACTCAATCCCACATAAGTTGGGTATAATCATGAACAAAGAGTGTACATCTAATGTAACAAAATAAAATTCAGAGTTAGATGTTATAGTAGATGTATAAGTATATAAATCACAAATAGTTTTGTGTCTTTAAGGACATAAGCATTCAAGTTTAACACAAGTCTAAGAAATTTCTCAATAAATAAAGAAAAAGGTTCACTTAGTCAGCCTCCGCCAGATACAATCGGTTGCATTGGAGGGTCTAACCACCCTTATGTATCTTAGGCAGGCCCTGTATTGTAGGTATTAAAGGATATTCACATATAAGAAACTTAAAGACCTCCTGTGATATTAATTCATTTTTCAATAAATCTAATAACATATTCTTTATAGTATTCATTAATGTGTGGGCATATTCACTATTAACTTTTCTATAATATTTCTCATTACTAAACATATTCAACATGGAACATGTATAGTGTTCCTTATTCATAATAACTATGGAACCACCTTTGTCGGCGGGACAGATTATAATATTTTTATCTTCACATAAATTTCTTTATTGTTATAAGAACACATTATTTTTTAGAAGGAGTATGCACCTTCAATATGTTTTTAGAAATGTTGTCAGAGGACAAACTATGAGAGTCTCCAGACTGAATGCATCAGATAGGGGCTTTAATGATGAGTTGGTTGAACTAAAAGAAAATTTTGACATAAGTGGGTACACTGAAACTGATCTTAGAAAAGAGTTTAGTGAAATCTATCAGTTACATAATGATAGAGCACAACCGTATTATAGTAATATGAGAGAAGGGCAATTTGCCCCTATTGCTGAAAATACAAAAAGTGAAATGAGGATTTCCATTAGTGATGTGAATGCTATTTCTGATATCATTGGAAGTAAATGGGATATTTTGACCTCTGATCCCAGTATTAAAGAGATTATAGGAGAAATACCGAGATTCAGGTTTAAAAATAAACCAAATTTGAAAGGAATGTTATGCAATAAGATGAATCGTAAAGATTGGCCTAAATATAGTAATTTAGTTACAACTCCTTGTGGACAGTGTAACTATTGTGATTATATTAATCCAGGTGGGTTTTTTAACATCCTGACACCCATGAATGTTTTAATTTCCTTACTGATGCAACATGTCATACCCCACATGTAGTTTATTTAGCAGTATGTGGTTTCTGCTGTGCTTTCTATGTGAGGAAGTCAGATCGAACATTAAAAAAAAAGGTTACATGAACATTTATATAGTATAAGAACAGGCTCTGGCAGTAGTGCCCTTTCCAAACGTGTACAGGCACAAGGGGATAACCATACATTTATGTTTATGGTGATAGACATTAATATACCCTCAGTTAGGGAAGGAGACATTAGAAACCATACTGAACATAAGGAAATTAATTGGATTTTGAGACTTAGAGCAGACAAAGGAATGGGTTTTAATGAGAGATCCTCTTTAAGACCCATATTGAAAAATAGGATGTTAAATATTAAATAGAGATTACTTGTTTGCTCTTGGTAATCTAAGACAAGCATTTGAATAAGACCTTCATTATTTTAGCATTTGTATAAGACCTTCATTATTTTAGAATCTGTTTAAGGAATTTGTATATATACATTTGTGTGTAATTTATAAGTTTTTATGTATATGGGAAGTGCTTGAAATTTCTTATTGTACTCAAAGGTTTAATATATTTGAATGGTTAATTGATGTGTTTTAATAGGTTGTTCCTTTTTATATAAATGAAATTCTTGAGTAGTGTGAAGCTATTGCGAAAGCGCTTTCCATCTGTGTAATAAATATTTTATGATTTTAAAGGTTCTCCTGCCACTTGGTTGTTTTACTGCTCTGTTATTCATTTATGTGGTTGACTTACTATTTTTGAGCAGTGATTCATTTATCCTGAACTGTGCCATTTGTGGTGCCTACTGATAAGATGTTATGTACTGCAAATCATTATAAGGAGTTGATTTATTCTTTGTGGATATCATTGTTGCTTCAAAGCAAGAGGTTCCCTGGTTCATTTCTAAAGTGGGGTGCTTTCTGTGCTTCGTTTATGTTTTCTCCCTCTGTTGCCTCTTGTTGCTTCAGTTTTCTCCCACATCCGAAAAACATGCAGTAGCTGGATTGGACATTCTAAATTGGTCATAGGTGTCAGGGTGTGAGAAAGTGTGTGGTGTGGAAGAACAACTGTGGCAGGGCCAGACACTTAATGGTGTGAACCCTGGCTCTAGATGATTGTGACTCCTGAGGTGACACTTTGACTCCATCTGTAAAAAAATGGGAAAAGGGGTTTGTGGTTGAATGGATTATTCTTTGCCATACTAGGCCACAGTACACTATGGTGTTTGCTTTGGTAAGTTGCAGAGTTTTGCAACACTTTTTGTGGCTGTTTTAGTGGTATGTCTTCCTATAATGTGGCTGAACATGTGTGCTTTACTTGGTAGTTTATAAGACTTCAGGTGCGCTATATGTTCCACCCAGAATGTCCAGTTTTGTAATAGTACTGCTAATCATATGTGCCATTAGAACAGTTATATTGTTCAAAGGAATTTTCTTATAAATACATTTATGAACTTCATCTGTATCATGTCACTTGCAATATTGTTAAATGTATGCACACTGCACCTGTTGTTGTAGTGTACTGCATTCTGATTTCAAAAGACCTTTGCTGACATTCCCCCCTCAAAACTTCCCTTCTGAGATCAATTTGTACAAAATTCTTTGGGCACTTTGCAAAATTAAAAACATTGTTTCCATGGTTTCTGGCAATATCACTGGATGACTGCTGAGAATCATAAAGTCCCACCTATAAAAACACCCCAATGAACTCTTCTACCAGAGTCTATCCACTGGTTTTGCCCACAGGATATGGAGAATGGCAGTTTTGGTGCCTTTGAATAAGGTCTGGCCCTTTTCTGAGCCAGTTAATTACAGATCAATTAGTCTTACATGCTTTAGTTACGATGCTATTAACATGGTATAACTGAACTAATAAACATGATAGAGGTGACCTTATATCATAGGTTTATAGGTTCTTAGGTAGCTACTAGGATTAAAGTCCAGACATCCATTGAGGAGCCTAGTCTTAATTTTTGGTTACCCCCAAGCACTGTCTGGTTAATTGAGTTGCTTAAGGATACCACTAAATTGAAACACACAAATAAACTGAAGAAAAACAAAAAAGCTGGACTGTATGCTAAAACCACAATGTTTATTCACAAAACACAAATGTGTTTTGTGAATAAACAGTGTGGTTTTAGCATACAGTCCAGCTTTTTTGTTTTTCTTTGCTTAAGGATACCCCTTGATACACATCTGTTTGGCATTGTAAGAAGCAGATCATGCCTACTCAACCTGTCTGAGTTCTTTGAAAAAGTTCTGAGGCCATGGGTAAGGGGCAGAAAATCCACTCTGCTTATCTGAACCTTGCCAAGGACCTTAACCCTATTCCACATTGGAATTATTAGCAAACTCTCTCAACTTAACATTAACACAAACATAATTCTCTGGATTGGAAACTGGCTGCCTGAGAAAACCTCTACTGTTGTAGTCTGGGGTCTAAAGTCTAGACAGAAAATTTCCACCAGTGGAATCCTAAGGGCTCTACCCTAGGTCTACTCTCCATATAGTACATATTGTACATACATAAAAGCTGACATCAAGGCACTATGGTAAATCAAGTAGCTGATTATTGTGAACGAGGGCTCTTCTGTCCCATTCTAATGCTCAAATTCTCTAGAAAGGACTGGTCCAAACAATTGTTTGGTGTATTAATCATGGATTTACCCTTAAAAACAAGACATACAGGATACTTTTCTTTGTTTAATCTAATATCACAGTCACTTGCCATATAGTTAACATCCCACTTAAATTTGACACTGATGGGCATGGGTATACATATTGATAACAGACTCTCTTGCACAACTTATCATTCATGAAATTTCATCAAGATCCAAAAAGGTTATAGCCCCACTTAACTGATCTTTTATTAGGCGTGTCAAAGGACCTGTACCAATTGGATAGACAGAGGGACCGAGCTAGTAAAGATGTGCAGCAGGTAAGGGTGATAAAGGATAATGAGGGAAACATACTGACACACGAGGAGAATGTGTTGAGCAGATGGAAAGAGTATTTTGAGGGGCTGATGAATAAAGAGAATGAGAGGGAGAGAAGGTTGGATGATGTAGGGATAGTGAATCATGAAGTGCAATGGATTAGCAAGGAGGAAGTAAGGATAGCTATGAAGAGAATGAAGAATGGAAAGGCTGCTGATCCAGATGACATACCTGTGGAAACATGGATGTGTTTAGGTGAAATGGCAGTGGAGTTTTTAACTAGATTGTTTAATGAAATCTTGGAAAGTGAGAGGATGCCTGAGGAATGGAGAAAATGTGTTTTGGTACCAATTTTTAAGAATATGGGTGATGTGCAGAGCTGTAGTAACTACAGAGGGACTAAATTGATCAGTCACAGCATGAAGTTATGGGAAAGAGTAGTGGAAGCTAAGTTAAGAAGGGAGGTGATGATTAGTGATCAGCAGTATGGTTTCATGCCAGGAAAGAGCACTACAGATGCAATGTTTGCTCTGAGAGTGTTGATGGAGAAGTACAGAGAAGGTCAGAAGGAGTTGCATTGTGTCTTTGTGGACTTAGAGAAAGCATATGACAGGGTGTCTAGAGAGGAGTTGTGGTATTGTATGAGGAAGTCTGGAGTGTCAGAGAAGTATATAAGAGTGGAACAGGATATGTGCAAGGGTAGTGTGACAGCGGTGAGTTCTGCGGTGGGAGTAACGGATGCATTTAAGGTGGAGATGAGATCACATCAAGGATCAGCTCTGAGCCCTTTCTTATTTGCAATGGTGATGGACAGGTTGACAGACGAGATCAGACAGGAGTCCCCATGGACTATGATGTTTGCAGATGACATTGTGATCTGTAGTGAGAGTAGGGAACAGGCGGAGGAGACCCTGGAGAGGTGGAGATATGCTCTAGAGAGAAGAGGAATTAAGGTCAGCAGGACTAAGACAGAATATATGTGTGTGAATGAGAAGGAGGTTAGAAGAATGGTGAAGATGCAGGGAGTAGAGGTGGCAAAGGTGGATGAGTTTAAATGATTGGGATCAACAGTTCAGAGTAATGGTGAGTGTGGAAGAGAGGTGAAGAAGAAAGTACAGGCAGGATGAAGTGGGTGGAGAAGAGTGTCAGGAGTGATTTGTGACAGAGTACCAGTAAGAGTGAAAGGGAAGGTCTACAAGAGGTTAGTGAGATCAGCTATGTTATATGGGTTGGAGACAGTGGCATTGACAAAAAGGCAGGAGTCAGAGCTTGACATGGCAGAGTTGAAGATGTTACGATTTGCACTGGGTGTGACGAGGATGGACAGGATTAGGAATAAGTATATTAGAGGGTCAGCCCAGGTTGGAAGGTTTGGAGACAAAGTCAGAGAGGCAAGATTACATTGGTTTGGACATGTGCTGAGGAGGGATGCAGAGTATATTGGGAAAAAGATGCTAAGGATGAAGCTGCCAGGTAACAGGAAAAGAGGAAGGCCTAAGATAAGGTTTATGGATGTGGTGAGAGAGGACATGCAGGTGGTTGGTGTGACAGAGCAAGATGCAGAGGACAGGAAGAAATGGAAACAGTTGATCCGCTGTGGTGACCCCTAATGGGAGCAGCTGCAAGAAGAAGAAGAAGAAAATTGAATGCAATGCATTTTTGGCACATACTTTGCTAAAACCAACTGACAGACCTCAACATTTCTTCACCAAAGCAATCTCAGGTCACAGTACCCTTAGCTAATCTGGTAGATTAAAATCCATTTCTCTCTACTCAGTGCCATTCAGATTCTCAAGGGGGGATCTCTGATTAGTCTTACTTGATATGAACAATCCAGTACTATTTGAACATCTTCAGCTAAACAGAACCAGTAATAAAGCAAACTTCATTTTTGAGACTATAACCTGTACAACCACATCAATGACACAAAAGAGCATACCAGAAACCTCTTTAGGTGCAGTATCCAGATGCTATATGAAATATGTGCAGAAATCTCTGTATTAGGGGATGGAACCTGGATGTTATATGAAACATATGCAGCATTCTCTGTCTTTAGTTGTAGTATTCAAATGTTATAAGAAGCATGTGCAGCATTCTCTGTGTTTGTGCATAGTACATGTATGTAACGTGTAGCATTCTCTGTGTGTGAGTGTAGTACCTAGATGTTATATGAAATGTTTAGAATTTTCTTTGGGTGTATTAACTGGATTTTATATATAATATGTGCATCATTCTCTGAGTTTGGGTGTAGTGCTCATATGTTACATGTAAAATAAGCAGCATTTTGTCTTTTAGGGTGTAATACATGTATATTATATGTAACGTGTAGCATTCTCTATGTTTGGGTATAGTACCAGAATGTTTTATGAAACATGTAGCATTCTCTATGTTTGGGTGTAGTACCTGGATATTATATGAAACATGTAG
Source organism: Protopterus annectens (assembly GCF_019279795.1). Taxonomy (NCBI): domain Eukaryota; kingdom Metazoa; phylum Chordata; order Ceratodontiformes; family Protopteridae; genus Protopterus; species Protopterus annectens. Next base: position 1,406,865,673 of record NC_056745.1, read on the forward strand.
CATTCTCTATGTTTGGGTATAGTACCAGAATGTTTTATGAAACATGTAGCATTCTCTATGTTTGGGTGTAGTACCTGGATATTATATGAAACATGTAGCATTCTCTATGTTTGGGTATAGTACCAGAATGATTTATGAAACATGTAGCATTCTCTATGTTTGGGTATAGTACATGTATATTATATGAAACATGTAGCATTCTCTATATTTGGGTGTAGTACCTGGATATTATATGAATATGTAGCATTTTCTATGTTTGGGTATAGTACCAGAATGTTTTATGAAACATGCAGCATTCTCTATGTTTGGCTATAGTACCAGAATGTTTTATGAAACGTGTAGTATTCTCTATGTTTGGGTGTAGTACCTGGATATTATATGAAACATGTAGCATTCTCTATGTTTGGGTATAGTACCAGAATGTTTTATGAAACATGTAGCATTCTCTATGTTTGGGTATAGTACATGTATATTATATGAAACATGTAGCATTCTCTATGTTTGGGTATAGTACCAGAATGTTTTATGAAACATGTAGCATTCTCTATGTTTGGGTATAGTACATGTATATTATATGAAACATGTAGCATTCTCTATGTTTGGGTGTAGTACCTGGATATTATATGAAACATGTAGCATTCTCTATGTTTGGGTGTAGTACCAGAATGTTTTATGAAACATGCAGCATTCTCTATGTTTGGCTATAGTACCAGAATGTTTTATGAAACGTGTAGTATTCTCTGCGTTTGGGTGTAGTACCTAGATATTATATGAAACATGTAGCATTCTCTATGTTTGGGTATAGTACCAGAATGTTTTATGAAACGTGTAGTATTCTCTGTGTTTGGGTGTAGTACCTAGATATTATATGAAACACTTGCAGCATTCTGTGTGTGTGTGTGTGTGTGTAGTACCCATATGTTATATGAAACATGTGCAACATTCTCCGTGTATGGGTGTAGTGCCTAGATCTTATATTAAACATCTGCAGCATTCTTTGTGTTCTGGTGTAAATATCCAGATGTTATATGAAACATGTAGCTTTCTTTAAGTCTGGGTGTAGTACCTGTATATTATATGAAACATGTGCAGCATTCCCTGTGTTTGGGTGTAATACCCAGACGTTATATGAAACATGTGCAGCATTCTCTGTGTTTGGCTGAAGGGTCCATGTATTATAAGAAACATGTACAGCATTTTCTGTGTATGGATGTATGTGGATGTTATTTGAAATATGTACAGCATCCTCTATGTGTGTGGGTGGAGTACCCTGATGTTATATGAAACATGTGCAGCATTCTCTGTGTGTGGGTGCACTACCTGGACATTATAAGAAACATGTGCAGCATTCTCTGTGTGTGGGTGCACTACCAGTGCAGCATTCTCTGTGTGTAGATGTAGTATGTGGATGTTATTTGAAATATGTGCAGCATCCTCTGTGTGTGGGTGGATTACCCTGATGTTATATGAAACATGTGCAGCATTCTCTGTGTGTGGGTGCACTACCAGTGCAGCATTTTCTGTGTGTGGATGTAGTATGTGGATGTTATTTGAAATATGTGCAGCATCCTCTGTGTGTGGGTGGATTACCCTGATGTTATATGAAACATGTGCAGCATTCTCTGTGTGGGTGCACTACCTGGACATTATAAGAAACATGTGCAGCATTCTCTGTGTGTGGCTGTAGTATATGGATGTTATTTGAAATATGTACAGCATCCTCTGTGTGTGTGGGTGGAGTACCCTGATGTTATACGAAGCATGTGCAGCATTCTCTGTGTGTGGGTGCACTACCTGGACATTATAAGAAACATGAGCAACATTCTCTGTGCTTGTGTATAATAACTGGATGTTATATGAAATGTACAGCATTCTCTGTATTTAGCTATAGTGTGCAATGTTATCTAACTAATGTGTGGCATTCTCTATGCTTGGGTGTAATACCTGGATGTTATATGAAACGTGTAGCATTCTCTGTGTTTGGCTGTAATACCTGTCTGCTATATGAAACCTGTACAGTATTCTCTCTGTATGGGTGTAGTATCCAGATGTTAAATGAAAGACAGGTAGCATTCTCTGTGTTTTCGTATAGACCTGCATTTTATATTAAACATGCGGTATTCTGTGTGTGTGGATGTGGTACCCATATGTTGTAAGAAACATGTGCAGCATTCTAAGAGTGTGGGTGTAGAACCAGATGTTATATGAAAGAAGGGCAGCGTTCTCTGTTTTTGGGTGCAGTACCTGAATGTTGTATGAAAAATTTACATCATTGTTTTTGGTGAAGTACTAGTATGTTACATGTAACATGTGCAGTATTCTCTGTGTGTTGGTGTAGTACCTAGATGTCATATGAAATGTGTGGCATTCTCTGTGTTTGGGTGTAATGCCTGCATATTGTATGTAAGATAAGCAACAATCTTTGTGTTTGAGTGTAGTACCAGTATGTTATAAGTAATCTTTGTAGTATTCATTGTGTTTAGGTGTAGCACCCAAATATTATATGAAATTGTAGCATTTACTGTGCTTGTGTGTAGTATTTGTATGTCATATGTAACATTTGCAGTATCCTCTGTGTGGGTTCAGTACATGAATGTTATATGAAAAATGTGCAGCATTGTCTGTGTTTGGGTATAGTATCCAGATGTTATATGAAATATGTACAGCATCCTCTGTGTGGTTGTAATACCCAGATGTTATATGAAACATGAGCAGGACTCTCTGTGTTTGGGTGTAATACCTGGATGTTATATGAAATGTGCAGCATTCTCTATGTGTGGGTGTAATATCTGAATTTTATATGAAACATGTGTAGCATTCTCTGTGTTTGGTTCTAGTACCTGGATGTTATATCAAACACGTGCAGCTATCCCTATGTTTGGGTGTAGTGCTTGATTGTTATACATAACAGGTGCAATATTCTCTGTGTTTAGTTGCAGTACCTAGATGTTTTATGAATTGTGTAACATTCTTTGTTTTGAGTGTAGTACCCAGATGTTATATGAAATATTTGTGGAATTCTCTCTGTTTGGGTGTAATACCCAGATGTCAAATGAAACAGGCAGCATTCTCTCTGTTTGAGTGTAGTACATGAATTGCACATGAAAAATGTGTAACATTCCCTGTGTTTTGGTCTAGTACATGTTATATGTAACATGCAGAATTCACTGTGTTTGGGTGTAGTACCTGTATGTTATATGAAACATGCAGCACTGTCTATGCTTCAGTGTATTAGTCAGATGTTACATTAAACATGCATCATCCTCTGTATGGATGTAGTAACAGGATGTGATATGAAATATGTGCAGCATTCTCTGTGCTTGGGTGTAATACATGGCTATTATATGAAACGTGCAGCATTTGCTGTGTTTGTGTGTAGTACCCAGATCTTATATGAAACATGTTCAGCATTCTCTGTATTTGAGTGTAGCACTCAGATGTTATATTAAACATGTGCAGTATTCTCTGTGTTTGGGTGTAGCACCCAGGTATTATATGAAGCATGTATAGCATTCTCTGTGTTTGGGTTTAGTACCCATATGCTAATGCAACATATACAGCATTCTCTGTCCTTGGGTGTAGTAATTGTATGTTATATATAATGTGCAGCATTCTCTGTATGGGTGTAGTGCATGGATGTTATATGAAACACATGCAGCATACTCTATGTGGGTGTAGCACATGGATGTTATCTAAAACTTGCAGCATTCTCTCTACATTTGGATGTAATACCTGGATGTTATTTGACACATGTGCAACATCCTCTGTGTTAGTGTATAGTACTCAGATGTTTTATGAAATATGTTTAACAATTTTTATGTTTGGGTATAGTACCCAAATATTATATGAAATGTGCAGCATTCTCTGTGTTTTTTGTAGTATCCAGATGTTATACAAAACATATGCAGCACTCTCTGGGTTTGGTTGTAGTACCCATATATTGTAGGAAACTTGTGTTAAATTCTTTGTGGGTCAGTACCTAAATGTTGGATGAAACATGTGCAGAATCCTCTGTGTGGGTGTAGTACCTGGATGATATATCAAACATGTAGCATTGTGTGTGTGTGTGTGTGTGTGTGTGTGTGTGTGTGTGTGTGTGTGTGTGTGTGTGTGTGTGTGTGTGCGTGTGTGCATGTGTGTGTGTGCCTGTGTGTGTTTACACGTCTAATACCTGGATGTTATAATTAACATGTGCAACACTATTTGTGTGTGTCTGCAGTACCCAGCATATCTCAACAAACCCTTTGTTGAATTTAATCAGTTTCGACAATCCAAATTATAACTTCTTTAGGCCTCATAGACTGATAATGAGAGTAAATAACCAGGATTTCATGTGTAGCAACAAATGAGTTTGAAATCGGAACAAGAAGCAGGCAGTCTCTGTATCACAGAATCACATTTCTTTTTCATTTTATTTCACTCTATTTTGTTTAAAAAGTACTACCTTTAATTGCAGCTTAATATTTCATTATGAATACTTTGTGTAAATAGTATATCGCTATATGAAAGTGTTTGCTTTCACATGGGCACACGTGTGCTACTCTTTCTCTAGAGGGCAGTGAACACAACCGTGTAGGACTGGTTGATTGTAAAAACATGTAAGAAGGCTCTGTGATTCACAGTACATTCCTTAATCCTGTGAATGTTTTCTTATCCTACTCAATACCTGGAAGACTCCAGGTATGAAATAGTTATACAGATGATGATGAGCCCATCACCTTTGAAGTATCAACATGTGAATCACAGAACACTGGGTCAGAAAGCTCTGACAGCCTTTGTAGCAAAAGTGCAGGCTAGCTGCCTTAGAGACAGAAATGGCATCCTGGTGGATCGTGAAAGGTGAAGGTGTATTCTGGAAAGCAGGCCTGAGCACCAGTGTCAAAATGCAATCATTGTGTGGTTCACGTTTGCAAATGCATACTGCTACTGTGTTACCTCTTAAAGAAAAGATACAGAACACAGCAACACAGTACGACAACCACAGGATGTCTTCAGATATGATAAAGTACTTTTTTGAGTTTTTTCAAATGTCTAATGGAGTAAATGTGACTTTTTTTCTGATAGCTGCTTTGAGGCACTATTACCCAGGGATGTACTGAGCTCTGAAAAATGAGTCACTGAGCTAATCAATAACAGGTATGGCTTTTTTTTCTGAAATGGTGAAGTATGATTCTAATTGCTAGCTGGAAACCTATATATTTAGAATACATTAATACTGCTCTTTAGGGCCAAACAAAAGCTGTGTTTATAAAATGGAAAGTATAGAATCATTTAATTTCCTTTATACAATTAAATTTCATTACTTCAGGGGATGACGAAACCTTTTGTTTTCAATTCCTCAAACAGCTGGCCATTCACATTAAAACATTTAAAGGTTATCCAGAGTTCCTCCAACAAAAAAAACTGGCATATTCTGATTATTGTTTAAAGGTATTTTTGAACAACGTATATGGATTTAACTGTTTCCTGATGATTTTTCAATCTTGAATCTTGGGGGTGTTAGGTTAATCTCTATATGTAAAAAGTTACAAACACAATTACATTCTCTAATACTGTGCATAACACACTAATGTTAAAAATATACATGCAAGAATTATGCAGGAACTATATTGCCAGAATTTTCATCTCCTTACTTTATAAGTATAAATCCACAAACCACAAGTGTCACTTTTCAGTGGCTATTCAACAACACTGTTTGGCTATTGCACCTGAGTCATAGAGTATTCAGAATGAGACAGAAATAGTCAAAATTTAGGACTGCAAAGTTTATTTCATGACCAGCTTGCAGCATTAAGACTCACTCCTTAATATTTTCCATTAAACTGCTACATCCTCCATGAATTATCAAGAAGGACAGTGCATTCTGAACATCTGGTAATACTTGAGGTGAACAAAAAATACCTGCTATTTAATTGATGCAAGTTATGGAGCTTTTCCGAGTGTGTGTGTGTGTGTGTGTGTGTGTGTGTGTGTGTGTGTGTGTGTGTGTGTGTGTGTGAGATAACATAAGGGGGCATTAAAGTTACAAATCTTCCGATATCATTAAAATGAGATCTAAAGGGTTCCCACTTTAAAAAAAAAAAAGAACGAAAGTAGAACACTGTGTAACATCTGTGTGTTTAAATGTAGTATCTAGATGTTTTATGAAATAAGTTGCATTTTCTGTATTGGGTATATTCGGGTACTATACCCAAAAAAGAGAATGCTGCACATGTTTTATGTAACACCCATGTACTGCACCCACACAGAGGATACTGGACGTGTTTTATATAACATACATGTACTCCACTCAGAGTGAATGCTGCACATTTCACATAACATCCAGTTACTATACCCAAACACAGAGAGTCCTGCCCATGTTTCACATAACAGCTAACTATTACACCTGAACACAGAGTATTTCCACTGCATTCAGGAAAGAAAGCAGATAACTTAAATGTTCCTGTAATTTGAAATAGTTATAAAAAAACAGTGTGTAAATTAAACTGAAGGCATGCCAGTGTCTTCCAGAGAAAACATAGCCCATCATCTTGGGAAACTCTTTTTCAAAATGTCAGATCATAAGCCTTTAATCATTGTATACTTAAGATGAACTCTGGTGTGTGATCATAAGCCTTTTAGCATTTTATCGTTAAGATGAACTCTGGTGTGTGTGTGTGTGTGTGTGTTTGTGTGTGTGTGTGTGTGTGTGTGTGTGTGTGTGTGTGTGTGTGTGTGTGTGTGTGTGTGTGTCTGTGTGATTACTGAATGTGATGTATCTGCCATCCAGGTGATATTGATTTTTTAGATTTCAGATTCATACAAATTACAAGTTCTAGCAGCCATTTACATTTGATAACCAGCTGAGTGGGCAGGTCTGAAGAGAACCCATTTCAGACATGTCTCAAACAGGTGTACAATTAAATAGAGGTTTCTGAGTTAAAACTGTTTTTCCTCAACTAAATACCTACAATAACAGAGACAAATTGTAGTTTTAAACACGTTCATCTTTAATGTTTTATAAAACAGGAAATTGCATTAAACCATCAGAGTTCTGAGTACTTATTTAATGAAAATTCACTGCGACAGAAAAACATCTCTACATTCTGTAGGTTCAAACAGTAATACAAATTCTGCTTAGGGAATATTAAATTGACTGTGCCTGTCTTCTATGTAGTATTTACATTTATAGGATGCTAAGTATCCATGAAGCTTGAACATAAATAGGAGTAAGTTATAAAGGTCTCATATTAGCTGATATGTGTTTCTTGGTGACTACGAAAATTTTATTGAATGGTTTTAATGTTAGTTAACCTTGGAAGTGGACTGGACCAAGGACCATTTTCAGCCAAAACCTGGACGAAGGTGGCCAAAACAAGATACATACATAAAACATAATCAAATATGAAATACATTGAGGAACCAGGTATAACAGAAAGGCTGATATTTACAGATACATTATGTAAATAAGGGTTTTTTAAGCATAAAACGTTACATCTAGTATAAAAGCACATATACAGAAATTGTGCAAAACATAATGTACAACAATACAATCAAGACACATTGTTTTACTATTGCATATGCATGTGATAAGTAGCCAGCAAGCATGGTTCATAATAAAGTGAATTATAAAACAGTAATTTATGTACGTATTCATTTGCTTTTTTATTTGTATGTTTCAACTGGGGTAGACCCCTGACCTCCATGGACCTTTTCGGACTCATCCTGCAAGCACTGTTGTTTAAGTAACTTACTCTGAATCTCACAGTTAGTAGATGGAAACTGTGTAAATTAAACCCTGCACATATGCGTAGTCAAGAGCATTCTTTCTCTGAGGTACTTTTTAGTCCTCATTACACAAGGGTTATGCTAAGATGGGAGTACAAGTATATAGAACAGGGAAGGTTGTTGTCTCAATGAGGTGACAAAAATTATATTAACCAGAATGTCTGAAGCAAGGGCATGTTTCCATCAGGTTCATGAGAATGAAGTAACGTATTCAGAAAGACAAGGTTATCAGCCAACATGATAGGTTCAGGTAGAGAGTAACAGCAAACTGGAGCATGTTTGTAGAAGGATCTCTCACAGGTACCATGAATAAATGAAGGTCTAGAAAGAAGGAGAGAACCGTAGTTTTGGAGAGAGTAGTTTGAGGCTTTGATACACAATTTGTTCGACTGAGGAGGGTAATAATCTTACAAGAAGTTTAGTTGTGAGTGTATTAAGGAGGAGAGTACCCCTGTCATTTACTGGTAGTCATTTTCCTTTGGTGATACTATTGCAAAGGAGTTCAGATCTACCCAAGAGGTTAATAAACCTGAGGATTTCAGTTTCAGCTTTTTGTAGCAGTGTGGCTTTGTAAACTGAGCTCAGGGCTATCATGGGAAATCCATACTGAAGTCTGGGCAGAAGAACATTTGTGATCATGAGTCAATGAGCCTCTGTAGTTAGAAGGTAAGAAATCCTATATGTCCCCATTTTCTTTAAGTTAGCTGCCTTATTTAATCTGTCTAAAACCAATATTTCGGATTCATTAATTGACTTGTATTGACCTATAACTCTCTAGTACTTCAATATGCTACTGTGTTGCATATACAACTCAATATTTCCTCTCTTGTGTGATTATGCAGAAGAGAAACTTTTCCTTCTGCCATGAATACTACCAATTTCATTTCTTTTTTTTCAAACTCATTTTGAATTTATCTTGTATATATATTTTTTTCTTTTTCTTTCATACATCTTTATTTGTAGTGTTTGTATCTTGTATAATTTCTGTAAATTTATTTGATGTTTGTATTCTACCCTTACAATTGCATATTTCGTTGTGAGTGATATCATCTGCTGTTCTAATTTGTATTCTGCGGAACTTTTCTTTCTGGCCATCTACTGAAAATGGGTTCTTGCCCAGTCTTCCTGGTAAATCAATCAATCAATCAATCAATCAATCAATCAATCAATCAATCAATCAATAAACTAAATCAATAAATAAATGAATAAAATATGCCTAACTTGAAATAAACTTTTTTGGATGTGAGATTCAATGTGTTTATAAAATAAGAGATGGCCTAAATATCTTTGTACTGATACATGAGAGAGGGGGAAACTTGCATGATATGTATTAGTGACATTTTGGAAGTGGTTAAGTTCTTGATATGTACCTGATAGAATCAGGGAGCTGTTCAGAGTATTTACTATTATTAGCTTGCTTTTAAGGATCCAGTTTGAGATAGCTATGAAGTCAGCCTGAAGTTCTTTCTCTAGGCAAGAACACTTATTATCTTTAAGGAAAATAATATCATGAGTATAGAAGAGACAGATGATACAGGATATCTCTCTCTCTTTATATATATATATATATATATATATCTATATATATATATATATATATATATATATATATATATATATATATAGACACACACACACACACACACACACGCACACGCACACAAGCACTCACACACACACATGCACACACACGCGCGCAGACACACACACACACACACACACACACACACACACACACACACACACACACACACACACACACAAGCACTCACACACACACATGCACACACACGCGCAGACACACACACACACAAACACACACACACACGCACACACATACACACATACATATATATTATATATATATGCGTGTATGCATGTGTGTGTATGTATCTGTTTATGTAACTGCTTGGTGGCTGTGGTGAAGTGGTGAATTCTGAGTTTAGGTCCTTCTGAGGAATGGGTTAGAGATAATATTTTTGTTTATTTACATGTATTGGGCAGGCTTTTGATGGGGTCATTTGAAAGAAAAGCACTGGCTTTGTAGAACAACAACATGACTCCTGCAGGACTTTATTGAGCAAATTTATAACAGATAGGTACTGGATATTAAAGGCAAGTATTCTCCAATCAGTTCAGAAGAATCAGCAAGTATCTCATTCCCCAGCAAAATTAGCAAGACCCATCAGCATAGTGAGATTTCTTTGTACCTGCATCTTTAATCACATATTCCCTGCTTTTGTCAGGAAACAACAGCAAGCTGTTGGGTCCCAGAAAAAAATAACAAATCCAGTAATGCAGGAAGTTCTTCACTGACTCCAACATTAAGCGCATATCCGCCATTCTGACAGGAAAGAACAACAGGTCTTCAAGCCCCCAGCTAAATTAACAAGACATATTAGTGCAGGAAGTTCTTTAGTGGCTGAATGATTAACTAATCAGGACTTGGTAAATATTCACAATCACAGCTTTTAGTTCTAATATTTCTAAACAATGGCATTGTTAAACAGTTATAGTCCCAAAATTTGGAAACTTTTAACCATATCGCTCAAGTGTACCTCATTATGGGGAACATACCTCATTTGGGGTCTTAAAAAGTTCATGTTCCTCAAAGTTCCACAGTGAAAGGGTCTGACACACATTCTGTGTTAGGAATTGTTTAACTGATATTCATGGCAAATAGAAATGAATCATATGAATTCACAAAAAGATCTGTTTTAGAAATAAAGCCAGCATATTTTAACCATTCTATGATCTTCCCAGTTGAAGTTGTTAGTAAGCCATTAGTGTGAGTTCCACATTTTGCTCATTTGTTCCACATTATGAGGGCTGGTATACCTCATTTTGGAAGGTTGACAGCTATCCTTTTAACATTTGCATTTCCTTGGCCTAAATGGAAATAGGAGAGCATGTTTTAATTACAGGATTTTTGCTGTTGCTATAAGGATCATACTGCCCTGAATATGCAGTATGCTGAGCCTGCAAGGTGATATGTCAGCAGCTGAGCTCTTTGAGGCATGCATTTTGTTGTAATTTCAGTCTGATTTTCATGTTACAAGCTCTGTAGTACAAAACTTTGACAACAGCCATTCCTGCCATACATTTAAGGCTTTGTAAATTACACACAAAGCACATAGACTACATAACTATAACAGTCTTGCAACAGAGATGAATATTCATGAAAATGCTTTTACCTAGCTGCTGCTGCCTTCACCTTCTACAATGAGAAGCCCTGAAATGCAGCTCTGGGAGTGATAAACTACTTTCCTTACAGAGAATTTTTTTTTTGTAATGTTGATTCTAAGTTTTTATTTTATTTATTTTGCTTTTGGTTTGTCTGACTGGATTAAGTTAAAAAAAAAAAAACTTTGTCATGAAGGCCCAGGTAGAAAATCTCCAACATACTACAGACATTTTAATAGATATTCTGCAGTGTTCATGAACAGAAGTAAGTTATATATATATATATATATATATATATATATATATATATATATATATATATATATATATATATTAACTACACATATATTTGTTAATTAGATTGCATTCATATAAAAGTAGAGGCAACTATTACAGTATAAAAATATATGTATTAGAAGATATTGAACACTGATCATGTGAAGAGGTGTATTAGTGGGTCTGTCAGATAGGCAATAGATCATGTGATTAATGCTTAGAAATTCAAAGAAATTCAAATGGAGGTGAGAAAATGAACTTGGTTTGGCTGAAAATGTTAATATTGTTGCCAAGAAGTGGGTTGTAAAACAGATCCATAGATAATTATAAACACGGCTATCATAGGATTTGTATTACGAGTATAAAGGTGGCGGATAAGCAGTGTCACAAAATAATGTATATAATGCCAAGATGCTAGTAATACTATTTAGATACTGGTGATGTTTATTAGCATTCTTACAAGGATTGTCTTTGATGGAACACCTCTGCTCCTTATAAAAGTTATACAACTCATGTGACTTCACAACCTGAATGAGGCTCAGCGTTCTCTCATCCCCACATTTTACTCCTAGTACCATTAAAAATGTTGGGCTAAGGAAATACTTTCATCAGCGTGCCTCAGTACCATCAACCTCATGATTTTCTTACAATTAATTTGTGTAGTGCTGTCTAACTTTGCAGTAATCCATGTCATTCTTAATATATATTTACAGTAATATACTGAAGCAATATATGTATTTATATTAATAAACTGACGCAGACATAAATGTGACTGCATCAGGAACATCCCCCTTTTAAATTTGAATTCATCAGTGCTAAACTAATGCAATAGCTGTTTTTATCTGATAATCCACAAATCCTGGACAATAATACAATAGCAATTTCTAACACAATGAGATGCAAATAGGACATACTTTTGACTGCTTAGAATATACAAAAAGTTTGTGTTTGTAGTGAGATTATAATTCTTATTAAATAACTTAGATTTAGTCAAAAGACAGTTAAACATAGCATATCACTGATTGCATAGATTGTACAAACTTTTGTACAGTAGACGATAAAGCTGATACACAGCCCAAGGTTTTTTTTTTTTTTTTTTGTCAACAGATTCTTACTTGTTAAAGATTGTGCTTCTCTGTATATAATAGCATATTGTCCTGTGACTGTTAAAACAATCAGAGCAGTTTTTCATATTTTTCAGCAGCTATTGTGCCACAGTTGTGTCAGAGAAATCTGACTCATGGAGCTCTTCCGGATACACACTCATATTTCAGTAGTCTGCTTGTGTGGCACACGTGGGAGAATCCTGCAAGCAGATAAATAAAACTATGGAGTTAATGTTAGTGCCAGTCTGGTTTTTTGCACAAGTCGAGTCCAGTTTGGAAGCTTTGTGAGTACTCACCAAAAGCTCAGCTCAGTGACTGGATCTAAATTAGATGATCAAGTTTTCAGAAACTTGAATTTCATATGGGTAAGACTATAGGATCAAGTTTCTGAGAAATCGAACATAAAACAAAACAAAAAAAAATTAAATTTTTTTACATTTCTCTCTGCACCATCTGCTTCCCCCATACCCCAGCAAATTATATATACCGACTCCGAGATTTCACTTCTTCTTCTTTTGGCTTTTCCCGGTTAGGGGTCGCCACAGCGGATCACCTGTTTCCATTTCTTCCTGTCCTCTGCATCTTGCTCTGTCACACCAACCACCTGTATGTCCTCTCTAACCACATCCATAAACTTTATCTTAGGCTTTCCTCTTTTCCTCTTACCTGGCAGCTTCATCCTTAGCATCCTTTTCCCAATATACCCAGAATCCCTCCTCAGCACGTCCAAACCAATGCAAACTCACCTCGCTGCCTTTGTCTCCAAACTGTCAAACCTGGGCTGACCCTCTAATATACTTATACCTAATCCTGCCTTCCCTCATCACACCCAGTGCAAATCTTAACATCTTTAACTCTGCCACATTCAGCTCTGACTCCTGCCTTTTTGTCAATGCCACTGTCTCCAACCCATATAACATAGCTGGTCTCACTACCCTTTTGTAGACCTTCCCTTTCACTCTTACTGGTACTCGTCTGTCACAAATCACTCCTGACACTCTTCTCCACTCACTCCACCCTGCCTGTACTCTCTTCTTAACCTCTCTTCCACACTCGCCATTATTTTGAACTGTTGATCCCAAATATTTAAACTCATCCACCTTTGCCAACTCTACTCCCTGCATCCTCACCATTCCTCTATCTTCCCTTTCATTCACACACATATATTCCGTCTTTGTCCGGCTGACCTTCATTCCTCTCCTCTCTAGAGCATATCTCCACTGCTCCAGCGTCTCCTCAACATGCTCCCTACTCTCACTGCATATCACAATGTCATCTGCAAACATCATAGTCCACAGGGACTCCTGTCTGATCTTGTCTGTCAACCTGTCCATCACCAGTGCAAATAAGAAAGGGCTCAGAGCTTATCCTTGATGTAATCCCACCTCCACCTTAAATGCATGTCACTCCCACTGCAGATCTCACTGCTGTCACACTACCCTTGTACATATCCTGTACCACTCTTACATACTTCTCTGTCACTCCTGAATTCCTCAATATACAATACCACAATTCCTCTCTAGGTACCCTGTCATATGCTTTCTCTAAGTCCACAAACTCCGAGTTTTCACTACAGTGAAGAAAAGAGTACATTTCCTGATCCTCACTGTATCACAGTCTCCATTCAAAAGCTTTGAGTTTTCAAATGCTCAATCATATCGTCTCAACCATATGAATTCCAAGTTTCTGAAAACTCAGTCAGCTGATAGGGATCACAGTGAACACATGTCAATTGAACCACACACCGGTATAGTGAGCACATTTGTTGAATATGTTGTCTTGTATGCTTTATTATTAAAGAGGTTAACACAATGTTCCCAAAGTGGTTTCTCCATATTGATTGCATTAAGAACAAATGATACATTTTTAGGTACATTGCATTCTTTTAAAAAAAGTGTAATGGATAAAAAAATCACACATAAAAAATCCTGCCCATATCATATAACTTAAATATGGCCCTCTATTGAAATGCTGCACTCTTAACCTCTTGTGCCAATAAACCAGGAAAAAAAAGGTGGAAAAGTCAGGGGAAGAGAACATTTTGAATATCACTCTTTTAAATTTCTTTTTTTGTAGGGTGGAACCCAGTCTCCACCCCCAACACCCCAACTCTGAGTTCGTCATGTCTTGAGAAAAGGGAATATTCTAAGAAACTGCAGTGTCAGCCATTCAGTTCCATATTATGGAACTCACAAAACTGAATCCTGATATTTCATCCAGTTACTTTGAAATAATACCTTGTGCTGACATATCAAAAAAAAAAAGGCCAATACGTCAGGAGAACAGTGAATTTTGAACCTTGCTCTTCTCTTTTCATTTTATTTTCTGTTAGGGAGAAGCGTAGCTTCACCCCTAACAGCACCTACCATGTCTTTGAGAAAAGGGAATATTCTGTGTAATTGTAGTGTCAGACTTGATATATATAAGTTTGTTTTTTTCAGCCATTGAGTCTCTATATCACAGGAATCACTAAAATGTTTCCTAACATTTCAAATGGTTACCCTTAAATAAACATTTGATGGTACAATATATAGTAAACAGTATATACACAATGACCAATAGTATCAGTCACACAAATGAATACATTATCACATCCTATCACATTTTCTCTGCGATCCCCCTTTTTCCTTTACCTTTCTTTAAAAGTTTAAAACTGACACATATTTCATATCATAACATGACATTGTGTATACATGGGCAATCCCTCTAAAAGTATTTTCTACATAGGTACATTGCATTCTCAAAAAGTTTTTTTCTGAGCAATTAGAGTGATATAGACTTTTTTTGCTGTTTCTTTATATATTTTTTTATTATTGTCACATTTTATTATTGTTAATCTACAAGCCTTCTGGTTTTCTGAAGGAATGCGTGGTTGCTGTATTTTAATATGAAATCTATTTGTTGATTTGACTGAACTAATTTACTTACATGCCACACTGTTCTAGTATATAGTCATATCATTTATATCACCATCTAATTTTTGTCCATACATTCCACTGCTTTCATTTCCTAACAGTGATTTTATTTCATTTTAAAAAGTGCTTATCCCCCATGTATTGGAGGAAAAAAAACATCACGTAGCCTAGTTCCCACCAAAATCAATAAGGTTGATTAGTGCAAGAAGTTCATCAGTGGTTGGATCTTTAAGGACATGCTCACCACTCTATCATGGAAGACTACAAGCTGACCATTCTCCAGCAAAATTAAGAAGGCCCATTAGTGAAGGGGGATCTTCATTAGCTGTGTCTTTAAGTAGCAGGGCTTGGTCTATATTCTTACTTATATCATCCAACTCTCATACTTACAGAGAGTGCAACTGTTAAGCAATTATAGACACAAAGGTTGGACACATTTACATTTTGCATTGGTTTAGCCTAAAGTGTATACAACAGCAGCATGGTCTACCTTTTTCAGAAGGCTTTCGCTGTTCCTCTTAGGATCACATTGCCTTCAGTAATTGAATATCTGAATCTGTAAGCTGATAAAGCAGACTCCACTATGTTTGCTGCATAAATTTAGTAGTTATTTCAACCACATCTTGGTGTTACAAGTTATGTAGTGCAATGCCACAGAAACATGAAAAATATGAAATTCATTAGCAGTGTCTACTGGGAAAACTGAGGATTTCTGTCTTGGAGTTGACTTTATTTAATAATTTGGCCAGTGTCCATTATCCCTGAAAGATCAGGCATTGTTGGTGGATTATCATGAGGTTTTGGATGCCATTATATTGTGATTCATAATTAACATTACAGTTCCCTTCAGAAAGCTGATCAATATGCTTGGTTCTTAACTAACTTACCCACTGTGGGTTTGGACAATAACATGTATAAATGTGAAACCTTTAGGTGGTGGAGTGTTTGTTTAGGACCTGAGTGTAGATTTAAAGCAGACTGAAAAGATAGCACTTATTTTATAGATCAAGATTTAGGGACAAATTAAAAGAAAGCATGTCTCAAAATGAAATACCTCCAAATGATCTATGGAGGGAAGACAGATTTGTCCTATACAACAGAAAAAGTTGTAAAACGGTAGGAAGAATCCTAATGGCCAATAACTGTCCAATACTGATAAGGCCATGCTAAATTCATGATTTGCAAAGTGGATACTAAGTTTATTATTTACTTGTAGGGTTGGCACATGTATCCCTTGTACTGGCCCTAATGCTCTGATTCAGATACATCACATTAGTGACATTTATCTCAAAAAAACATCACAATATACTGTTGCTAAACAGTATATTGACGTTTGTAGATTTTATGGATAGTATTGAAAAAAAATAGAAAAAAATAGATACATGTCAGGCTTTGTTACTTGTAACAGAGATGATTAACCAGTTCCATATATGTATGTATGTATGTGTGTGTGTATATATATATATATATATATATATATATATATATATATCTATATCTATATCTATATATCTATATATATATATATATATATATATATATATATATATATATATATATATATATATATATATATATATATATATATATATATATATATATATATATATATATATTTTTTTTTTTTTTAATCAGTCCTTCTTTATGTAGTTCTAATTTCACTGAATCAAACTAGTTTACTGCCATCCACCACATATTTATTTAGCTAGTTATTTGTATTTGTTTACTGGGATGACCCACTGGGCCATGGTGAGCCCATTTTCAGTGGAGGCTTGGGGAGAAAAGCTCCACAATCAATTATAAAATGCATACAGTACATTATACATATAATAGAATAGATGAACATGATAAGTACATAACTATGCAAGAGTTTCAGTAGACAACCACAAAGCATTCTATAGCTATGTCAAGAAACCCAATGGCAACACTCAGATCTGCTCTGAGTTATAGCACAATGGGACTAAATATACAGAAACACCTGATATTGCCAACATCCTAACAGATAGGTTCAGTGCCAACTTTACCCCCTCTCACCCCCTAAAGGGCCCATCTCTATACCGTAAGAATGCAAAGTTCCTGTAATCGTGGATGCACAGGTAAAAACCACACTCTCCAAAGCCAAGAACACAGCATCCATGGGACCTGACAACATCCCAGGCTGAGTTCTACACGAACTACCGAATGAACTGGCACCCCACCTAAATGTTCAAAAATAGTCTCACCTCAGGCTTTGTGACCACTGAATGGTGCACAGTGACGGTTATCCCACTCCACAAAGGGGGAGCCACCACGGACCCCAGGAACTACTGCCCCATTAGCCTAACGAGCCTGGTCTGCAAAGCCATGGACTGTATCATCATGGAACTTATAAACAAAGACATTGGTAATCTCCAAACTCTGGACCCCACCCGGTTCGAGTTTGTAAAAGGAAAATCATGTCTCCTAACCCAGATAGATTTCTTTGAAGTAGTCACCAAAGCCATAGACAAGGGTAAGGTGGTTCACACAGCATATCTAGATCTTGGCAATGTTTTTCACATCATCCGTCACTCTGGAATTATAGATAAACTAAGTATAAATGCCTATGTCACAAGATGGGTTGCCAACTGGCTCACTGACAGAACCCACACTGTGAAAGTAGCAGACTCCAAATCTGACTTCAGACCAGTGACAAGTGGAGTTCCACAGGGTTCAGTCCTGGGTCCTCTCCTGTTTGCTATCTACTTTTCTGAAGTACAGGCTAACACAGAAGGTCTTTGGCCAACAAAGTTCACAGATGACTGCAAACAAGGAGCCATAATCAAAACTCCTAATGATGTGGACATCCTACAAAAGGGCCTCACTGAGACAGATGCCTGGTGTCAAAGCCATGGCCTCAAGCTCAATGCCAAAAAGTGCATTGTCATCCCCTTTGGTAAAAACTCTGTACCCATGAGCTATCACATAGGTGGTAGTCTACTTAACAGTGAAAGTGTGATAAGAGACCTTGAGATACAGGTTGACAGTAGTGTCTCCTTTGATAATCACATTGCCACAGTAGTCAGGATATCCTTCTATGTGGCACACCTCATCACAAAAGTTTCTCATTCAGGAAAAGAGGTCATTGTTCCCCTCTACTCATTAGTCATTAGACCCATTATAGAGTACAATGCCCCTTTTGGTATGTACCTCACAAGACATCTACAATAACTGGAAAGGCCACAGAAATACCTCACAAAGAGGATTACAGCCTCAAACAGATGACCTACGCAGACCATCTCAAAAAACTCCAGCTTTACTCCATTGCATATTGCCTACTCAGAGGCGATCTCTGCCTAACTTACAAAACTATGTCAAACCCAGAGCTGTTGGACATGCTCCACTTAAAGAAATCCCAGTTCCTCTGAGCTACATGCTCTATGGACCTAAACCTTGTCACCACAATAAACAGAACATGCTGGAGGAATAGATTCCTGTCCCAGAGACTTCCCATACTGTGGAACAAACTACCTTCTAAATCAAACAAACCTCATCATTAGCACTCTTCAACAAAAATCTTGATGATTGGATGGGAAATAGGACATTCACCCCGGGGATCACCTCTGTGGCTCTGCTCGACAGGGGCACAGGAAAATAATTTTCTTGGGTGGCGAAAGCCAGGGTACCTTTTTTAACTAGGCTTATATAGGCCCTAGGGCCAATAGCCTAGTACCTACCTATGAACTTATGAACTTATGAGAAGCAATTTTAGTGGGTGTTTTATCTGGATATGGATATGGATTATTATTTGAGCCTGGTTTTAGTAAGGAATTGATAGAGCTCCAGACTTTTTTGTGGGTTTGCTTTTGGTGATTTTGTAGTCTAAGGTATTGTTCTTTTTTATTTTTAATGACTAAACACTTTACGTGATTGCTGAGTTGTTTATATTGTATGAGGTCAGAGGGATATTTGCTTTTTTGACATAATTTCCATGCTTTGTCCCTGGCAGTCATAAATTGCTTAGTGGGTCTAGTGAGCCAACTGGCATGATTGGTTTTCCCTCTCTTTTCAGAATGGAGCTAGATTGTTTAGGATCTTGAGAAATGTAGAGTTGAAGAATTCAACAGCCTCATCCAAGGGAAGGACTTTTAGTGCTTCCCAGCTGATGCTCTTTAAAGTTTTGTTAAGGATGATTAGGCAGAAGTGGGATAAGTCTCCAGTTAGCTTATACTTGTGTTTACTAACCATTGAGATAGTTTTATGCATTATAAAAGCAGGTACATGATCACTAATACAATTAGGCAGTGTCCTTGTGAAGGAGATTTTGTTAGGTTTGGAGACAATAATCCAGTCCAAGAGTGAACCACTGTTGTTATTTCTGCTGGGTCTAGTAATGTTGGTGATTAGCTTGATATAGTTATATAAGCTGATATTGCAGTAGGGATGGTGACATGAGATATTTAGTCTGTTAATGTTTACATCTCCTAAAATGATTGCTTCATTTATTATATTGTTTGTTGTCCAGGGTAGGATTTCTTCTAGTATGGAAATGTTGTTGCCTGGAGGGATATACAGGACAACAATACAGAGGCTCTTGCAGTTATTCATTTTTAAGAAGGATATTAATATTTTGGCTGTGGAAAAATTAGGGATAGACTTAGTATATGGGACTATATTAAAATTGTTTGGGTATATCAGTGTGACACCTCCACATTTTTTACGGGATCTATCTGATCTTAAACAAGCAGAGCCTTGGGGTAAAAATTCAATGTTTTTAAAGTAGGGTTTTTACCATGTCTCAGTAGCAGCTAAAATATCTGGCCTGTTGTGTTCTATCCAGGGATGTAAATCAGGAATTTTGTTTTGGATACTTTGAAGGTTGAGGGTTGTAAAGTTTATTGATTTATAGGAGTTAGGGGGGTTGAGACCGATGAGATATTGTTTTCTCCTCCATAAACTCATCAAGGTATAAGCTTTCTTGACCACTTCACAGTTTTACCATTCCTCTATCCTCCCGTTAGCTATTTTTCATGTAATCATCTTTTCCTCAAACTTTCTGCCTTCTTTTTTCTCCTCCCTACACACATATAAGATTAAGCCACCATACTTCTTTACACAGTTAGCCTTCAACTACTTAATGCTGTTTTTCAAGCATTGCCTCCCCATTTAATTGTTATCTCTTACATGCACATATGGCTAAGCATTCACACTGCTTCACCCCCCCAAAATTTCCACTATTTAATGTAAATCTGTTTTCTTCTCCAGAGCACATTCATGTTGGTTGATTGAAGATAGTTTGGTAGAATGTAGATTAACCAAAAATACTTAGCTGAAAATGCTATCACCAAAACTTGAGGAAAATATTTTGTTTGCAGTGTGCATGATTTTCTGCTTCCCCCAAGGTGGTAGAAACTCTGCACACATCCTGGATTTAAATATACCTACTCCAAGGTGTGCAAAAGTTAGAGAAATAAATACTATATTACCTCTGAAAGTGCTTTCAATTAAACATTTTCAGCCAATTTGCATTCAGTCAAACTGCTTTTGACACATTGACACATTCTGCTCCAGAGTATACAATTCCATATATCTGTTGGCAGCATGACCTACATTTTCAATCTTACTTATTCATCCTTACTAGCTCAATGCTGTTCTATAACTCTATTGTGCTATTTGATTCTTTCAACATGAATCTATTTTTCTATCACCCGACAATTCTATATACCTGCTGACAACAGGATTTCAGTTCTCTGTTTCTGCCATTACTCTTAACCTAGCTTACTTTTATTACTCTACAGTACTTTACTGCTATTTTGTCTCTCACTGCTGTTCTCTATTACTCCAACATGTCATCCTTCTAAATTAATAGATCCATTCTACTTTTACTATCACACTCTTATGTCTCACTCACTATCCCACTAACAAACTTGCAAAACTCATGACATACACTGTCATATCATTACTGCAAAAAATTCTTACTGCCTTTCTATTTTAATTACATTAAACCATACATCACTTATAGTAGTTTCAAACAACACATTATACAAACATTAAGCCAGCACTGTTTCCACTTCAATAAGAAACTCCTAACTAGAATACATGCAGTCTTCCTTCTAAAAGTGCTATCAAGAAACATTAATCAAAACCCATGTTCTTTCATAACAAGCAGAACAACAGGAAGTACAACTCAAAGCATGATTGTCTTCCCTCTAATGACCTAAAATTTTAAAGCTGCTGTGTTAAATATTGACAATGTCAATAAGAAATGACTAGTGCTCGAAAACTGTATTCTAAACATGTAACCACATACTTTTATAATAACAGAATCATGACAAAATCATTCTACCATCAGATTATATTAAAGGTATTTATAGAATTCACAGGAATTTCAGACCTGCTACAAGACCATGAAGAAGTAACTCCTCTGTAAACATATAAAATATTATAACAGCTCACCCTATTAATGATATAAATCCAAACTAGGTTTGAGCCCAGATAGCCATTAGATGGCATACTCAACTGCATATCTCTTCAGTTTACACATTCCTTCCTTCCTTCTGTACTTTAAAAACTAGTAAATATAATAAAAATTATTTAGCACAAAGGTATTCGAAAGAAAACAGTTACGTTAGGAAACTTTAATACAAATGCTACAGATTAAGGTAAAGCTCAAATTTAAAAAAAGGACCTATTCTCATTAAAAGCATTCCCTGCTTGTTATCGTGTAATATGGGTTATAGATATAAATCAAGCCACATCTTGCCAATAGTTGCATTAAATACTATCCAGTTTTTCACTTCTTTTTGAAATCTCAAAGAAAAGTATATCAGATAGTCAAAGGTAGGATAGTAACAGAAATAAAAGAAACTTAACTATTCACCTATTAAATGTCCCTCACTATTCCCCATTATATTCTCAGAATAATTGTGAATAAACTCTTCTATTTCACACATCAACTTGAAAACATTTTCCTTTACAGCGAAGAGACTAAAAAGTTGAAGTTGCCTTGGCTAACCGTACCCCTTAAATTTTAAGCAAAGAAATACAACCTAACAGCAGTGGAAAGTCAATTAACCTAACAACCTACTGGACCAAGATTACTGCTACCTCAGTAAAGCATGCAGATTAACCACAAATGCAAACAATGATACACATATAAGATGCAGACAGATAGCTGTAAGTGCCAAGTATTGTTGCCAGTCTATCAAGGAAATAACTGGCCATATCAAAGATATCTCATCATTTTTAAATTAGTTGATTATAATAATTTTAACAAAGAAGACAAGAGTTTATTTCTCCCTTTTATATGTTCCATTCCTAATGAAATAACCTCTACATCTCCTTCAGTTAGTAACCAGGCAATTACAAAATAATTTTATCCTTTAAGAAGCCTATTTTCATCCTTTCATTTTTAAAGAAATTATATATAAGGAAACCAAACCATTTGCAGACAAATTGGATAACACATCTGGAAACAAATGCATTACATTCCTCAAAGCCTTTTTGAGAATGTCTAAAAAAAAAAAAATAGAAAGCCACTGACTTTAATTTTTGACCTATCAGGTACATCTTGCTATGTATTACACCTCTCAAATATGTCATTACTATACCCCCTTCCCAAAGTTACATACCTTATTTCATGAAAGGTCTATGGGTCCATTCCAAACCTCTGCATCCACAGATATAAACAACCACAAAAACAGCTGTGAATCCTCTGTGATAAGTAACATTTTTATATGATGACTTCAGCAAAACCACCACACTGTTAACAGTAGCCAACCTTATTTATAATAGTTTACATCACAAAATGATGAAATGTATTGTCAAAGAAATGACAAGAGCTTTTGAAAAAATAAGACTTAATGGCACTTGGAAGAAAAATGACATAACTTCAGTCAAAACATAATTTTTCTGAAATTGACAAATGCCCCTCTCCAGTCCGGGACTTCTAGCCTATGGTAATCCTAAAGGATCTATACCTGGGTCACTTTTCTTCATCCTGTTCCTGAAGGATGTGTGCCATAATGTCACTTTTCTCTCATTTGCTCATTGTTACATGCTAACAAATCATTCAATGACCTTAAAGAAAAACTACAAGACTCCAATTAACTGGCCAAATGGACTGCTAATAGATAACTTAAAATTAGCCATCTAAATCAGTAATTGTGCTCTTTAGAACTCATTAACATTTTGAAAAATCTGCCCTCTCTCCTACTTAAATATCTACAGGAAACAATCTACTGATAGCTGACTAAAAGAAATACTTAGTAATAATATATGACTCCAGCCTATCCTTTTACAACATGCTGAACTATGTTTTAGGACAACTAAAATTGTGCTGTAAAATCTCCCAATTGCTTTTACCAGTTGCACCTTGAACAATAAAAAGAAATGTGCTGATACCAAAATTAGAATATACCGTACACTTCAAAACTTTTCATTCGTATTACAATACCCAAATTGTCTAAGATAAGGGAATCAAAATGCATCAATAATCAATTATTTATGTATGTTTGATATAAATTCCCTGTATGCTTCTATTCCACATGAGGATGGTTTGACTTCAGTTAAAAATATTGGTTAGAATATTTAGATTTATGTATGTTTGAATTCCAAGATTATTTACTGAAGCTTACTGAAATAACTATCAATAAAAATGCATTTTCTAATAAAGAATGCTACCTGCATATTAAAGGGACAGCAATGGTGGCAGTTATGATGTATATTTAAGTGGATATTTTTATGGATTATTTTTTAAATGAAATACATATTCAAAAGTGTATATTTTTCTCATACATCTTAACATGTGACAGAGATACCTGGATGATTGTTGGGTAATCTGGAAGGGTGGCTGTAAAAATTTAAGCAGGTTTAGAGAAAGTTTGAATGCTAATGAATTTTAACATTTCTTTTAGCATGTAAACTGATTTAAAAAATGTTTTCATTGATGTCAGCATTGTAAAAAAAATTCTTTAGCTACTGTTGTACATTGGAAACCTTTTTCTAAAAGAGCACTTTTTTGATCTACTGATAACTGCCATCTACCCATATTATTAATAACATACCCAAGGAATAATGTATTGCAGCAGAGTAGTGGATTATAAAGTTTTTTTTTATTTTTATGCTGATCTGATCCACAGCTTAAACCATCAAGGGTATAGATTTGATTTAAAGATCCAATTTAAAATTCAGTAGGAGGTTAATGAAATGTCCTAGGCTGCTTTATTAAGCTTTCAACAAAGGAAAGTGATGGGCATGCAGCTTAATCATTTTGTCACCACTTATAGCTATAATATGAAAAAAATTCAGAAAATATTAATATGTATTCATCTATAATGGAATCCGAAAACATACTTGCTAAAATGTTATCTAATAAATATTATTAATCATATAGAAGAAATAAGAAATTACCACAATTATTTTAATATTCCTAAAGACTCATTTTAACCCATTGTATGTTGTAAAGAAAATTTCTGGATCGGGTGGACTTTCTTTATGCAGTTCATGCAGTTTCTGTATATATATTTTATATAGTGATGTCTTTTCTACTATGAATTCCAGAGGAATGCTTTACATAAAAGCTAGAATCAACTGCACTACCACATGGGTTATTTATCTGGTTGTATATTGTGCCAGGTCTGTGTTAGTCAAGCATCTTTATGAATTAAAGAGTAGATTTCTACACATTTTTATGACACCCAGTGGAAAAAAAAATCTTGTATTGTCATGTATAAGCACACTGTTGACCACACTAATGCAGTTTTATCGGTACTGATTCAGGTCTTTCTGGATGAACAGACATATTTAAAGTGGTTGCTTGATCAAAAAGAATAGCAATTTATCATCTGGCATTTTATTTCACAATGGGAATTGAGAATTAGAGATAGAAAATAAGAAAATTTAGTCTAAAATAATGTTTGGTGTACTTTAATATCCACATTTATAATTGCTTTAAAGTGTTTTGAAAATACTAGAAAGAGCATTGTTTGTTTTGGAAGTATAATTTCCCTGATGATATAATAGCTATGTGCAGTGCATTTTTGTATTTAAGGTGCAACTTATTGAAAGCTTATTTAGCAGTGATGAAGTTGAATTAAGAACTGAAACTGATTTATTGATTTTGTATGACAAGTAATCTTTTTTTCCTTGACAGGTGTTTAAAAGTTGGATTATAATTATTTTTCAGTTGCACTGGGATGGTTTATTTGTTCTGTCATACACACACACACACACACACACACACATATATATATATATATATATATATATATATATATATATATATATATGGGTCTACTAAGGCTGATTGAAAACTCACTTGATTGAAAATGAAATTATTAGGACCACTTGTCTGAAAGCTCACCTCACTGAAAACTCACTTGACTGAAATTTATTTCATAGAAAGTTATAAATGGCCACATATCTTGGTTATATATTCTCTTTTGAAAACAGTTATTTATTGCACTTGTAAGTATCACTGTGTATAGTTTAAAATGTTTATAATATGTGGGGGGGGCTACACCCCCCACACCCCCCAATGTGGGGGGCTGTTCCCCGCCCCTTACTTTATATACTAACTCCAGGGTTGCACTACAGTGGGGAGAAGGCCATTTATAACTTTCAATGAAATGAGTTTCAAAGAAATGAGTTTTCAGTGAAGTGAGCTTTCAGTGAAGTGGTCCTAGTAATTTCATTTTCAGTCAAGTGAGTTTTCAATCAACCATAGTAGACCCATATACACATATATATATATATTTATATATTTATATATATATATATATTTATATATATGTCTATATATATATATACATATATATATATATCTATTTTATATATATATATATATATATATATATATATATATATATATATATACATATATGTAGAGAGAGATATGTATATCTATACATCTATATCTAACTTTCTGTCTATATATATATATATATATATATATATATATATATATATATATATAGATGTGTGTGTGCATGTGTGTGTGTGTGTGTGTGTGTGTGTGTGTGTGTGTGTGTGTGTGTGTGTGTGTACAGTTTGCCTTCAGTTGTTCGACTAACATGACTGTCAACATCCTGAAAGTAAACTACTCTATATCGAAAACAGAAACATTGACTTCTTGCACGCCCCAAGGTTGCTTTTTGGCACATGCAAACATTACTTCAGAAAAAAATAACAAAATTCCTTATGTGGCAAGCTGCAACCCCCTCCCCCCAGCTATTTATATGTACTAACCTTGAGATCACACAATCCCTGGAGAAAAGGAATATTCCATACCCACAGACTGTCAATCTCACATACCTATCAGCTATCTGTATAGTTGACCAAATACTGTCAATAAAACACATGTTGACAAAACTCCCTATTAACCAAACCAGCAGACCCCATATATAAAGGCACATCTTTACAATTTGATAACTGGGTAAGTAAATTGGTCTTCTGACTATTTTCATCCGTGATATGAGTTATAAAGTACAGAAGTGAATAGCAAGTTTGACATACATTTCACTGCAGTCACAGTATGATGGATTACTATGGGTATACTTTGCATAATATATAAAATAAGCATAGATTAACATGAGCACAGGAAACCCAGATTAATGTGAGTACAACAGAAATAACAGTATGCACAATATGTACAAACAGTAGGAGTACTAAGAGAATTTTGTATTGCTTGAGAATGAAAAATCAGTACTAATCAGTGGCAAGAAAGCTGGTAAATTTGCATTCATTATGCAGATATTGTTTAAGATTTTTCTGCAAGTCTCCAATGTTGTAAAGCATTTGCTTTCTGTAGGAAGTCAGTTCTATATTTGTATTCTGTAGAAAGATGATTCCATGTGACAGGTCTTATCCTGGACAGGGCTCTTTCTTCACTAGTAAGTTTAAATCTTGGTCACACAAGTGTGAAAGTATCTTCCTGGTTTATTCAAGTGACTGATCCAGACCTTAATCTTTGAGCATTACTAGCATTAAGATGTATGCCAATATTGCATCTACCTTCAGAAATGACATACTGTAGCACTCCATAGCTTCAAGGTATTACCAGCATTTAGATAACAGAATAAGATATTAAGGTTTCGACAGAAATGGTAACATTTGGTAGGCTGGGGATAGGTAAGGAGAGACAATTTACATATCTTGCAGGAAACATCAAGGTTGAAATAGACTTTGTATTATAAATGATGGGATTATGTGGTGGGAAAATGTTTTACTGATCATGATGTAATATGGGTAGTAGTAAATAAGAAGAATGGCATTACTGAGGAAAGTAAGGGTATAAAAATTTTAAGAGATAAAACTGTGAAATCAGAGCATATAACAAAAGAAAATTAGATGTTGTTGTGCAAGCATAAAATGAAAAGATCAATATGTAAAGCATGATCATAATATTGGATGATGCATTACCAGAAATACAAAAAGGTATATTTGATAGGAAATGCTTATATAAGAAGATGACAAAAAATAACATAAGAAATTATTTGGAGGGGGTGACATACATAAAAGAAAGAGAAATGTATGTGCAAATAATGCCAAAGTGAGAGATATGATTTATGGGCAACAATTTATGTTAAAAATAAGGAAAGAAGATGTTGCACCATTTTGGGACGTGAAAAGAAAATATAATAAATGAAAAATGACTAGTGTGAAGGATAGCCATGGTAATGCTTTGTACAGACAAAAATGTAATGAAAATAGAAGAAAATCTGAAGAAGATGTATATGAAGGCAAAAGAAAAAAAAATAATATGAAACATGAATAGGATTAATGGTAAAGGGAATAAGGAATTAGAAAAAGAAACAGTAACAAACAAAGGATTTGAAGATGTATTAAAATGAATGAACAAAATATACCAGGGTCAGATTGGTTGAGTTAGGGTTTACAAGGAAATTAATAGAGAAAACAACTTGGATTTCCTTAAAATAATGGATGAAATGTTAAACAAAACTGTAAACAAACAGTGAAAACATGTAAAGGATTTATTGGGTTTGCATTTAAAAAAGGAGAAAGATAAGACTTTAAATACATAAGACCTATTACATAAGACAATTCATTTTACAAAATATTTATATCTGAGTTGGAATATGTCACCCTTTCACTAGAGGACCAACTTATGTTTGGCAATTAGTGTGAGTGGAAAGAAATGATTTGAATCCAATGGTAATATGTTTAATGTGCAGTCTAGAGGAAATGTAACAGTTTTGTTTAGAACCACTGATAATTTCTTTTTTGTTTTTAGTTTTTTTTTAATTTGGTTTTAAAATAATAAATAAACAAATACATTATAAAACAAACAAATAACTAGTTGCATAGGTCCACAGCTGAAGAATACATAAAAGTTATACATATCAACAATAAATATTTTTTTCAAGCAAGTCTTTAAGTCTAAGCCAAGATTTATATGAATGTGTAATATTAGTGGTTCTCATCTTTATAGTATGCAATTCACTACTGCAAACAATTTATGCCATACAAATAAACTCAACACTAGAGGGAGTAAGTTTACTTTTCCAATTTTTAGTATTTACTTTTCTGGCTGTAGCAAGAACAGAACAAAGAAAATGTATTTGAGTTTTAGAAATTATCTCGGGAATAAGAAAATTAAATAAAACTAAAGATTTAGAAATATTACATCTATCTGAGCATAGTGCTCAAATTAAGTTATTATTTTTTTTTCAAAAAGAAGATGACTTCACATTCATATACCATTTAAATCCAATCAGCTATTATTTGAGAATCACATCTCTAGCATTTAATTCTATTTGATTTATATATAACTGTAATTTTGTTTGGTGTGACAAAAGCTCAGTGTAAAAATTTCAAAGACAAAATTTTCCATTATAATGAAATGTAGTTTTATCTGTAGATTTTAATGTTATTTTCTTGTATTCTTCAGAGAAGTCTTCATTATTAAGTTCTGAGGATTAGTTCCATTAGGAATTGTCTAAATATGTGACATCTAACTTAAGAATTTTATACAGTTGAAACAAATATGATTTATTTTGCATTGCATTATTAATGATATGTATTAAGAATTCCAATAATTTGAGGAACAATTTCTTATCTGGGTTAAATATCTTCTTAATCTCTGTGTTCACTGAGTCTATAAATATTTGTAAAATTAACCAAATTAGCCAATTCTCAGAATCTTGATTGCATTTGGACTTTACATTTTTAACAGCATATATATCAGTGCCACTTGAGAATTGATGCCAATAAATTAAGTTACTTTGTTGTTTCGATACTAGCATTTTGATGAAGTTGAGTTTTTAAGCAGTCATTTGTATATGCAATTGGAAATACAGAAAATATTAATTGTTTAATGCAATGGTCACAATATATGAACTATTGGAAAGAAGAAATTATGTTATTTAAATAGAAAATTTGAGAAGAGGGTGTAATTCCATTTACACTAAACTCTTTAAATAACTAGATAAAATGTTGGGGACTATTTGTTAATGACTGGTTGTAATATATTTATTATTTACTAATAATATTTCTTCATGTATTTATTTCTATTTTGAATCATAAGATGAATTTAACCACATAACTTTTATAATTTTTGAAGTAGCATGCAACTGAATATCAGGGAATCCTATTCCACCATTATTCCACCTTTTCTGTGCCAATCAAAGGAAACTCTTGGTTTATTAGGATGCCAAAAAATAAATAAATAAGTAGAATATTAATTAGCTTCTTCATCATTTTTGGGTGGAGATAGTACTAAAATGTATAAGACAAACAATATTTTAGGGAGAATTACCATAGGTTCATAGGTTCATAGGTTCATACTAGGCTATCTGCCCTAGGGCATTTATAAGCCTAGCCAGAATGTGTTTGGCTTTCGCCACCCATTTTAAATTTATTTTGCTATGCCCTTTTTCGAGGTTAGTATACTGTGCCTCTGTCTAACAGTGACACAGAAGTGATACCCGGGGTAAACCTACGATCTCCCATCCACTTATCAAGATTCCTCTTGAAGAGAGTCAATGAGGGACTCTGCCTAACCTGGACTGGGATTTTATTCCAGAGTGAAGGGAGCCTCTGGGTTATGAATCTGTCCCTCCAGCATGTCCTATTTATTTCAATGCTGAGGTTCAAGTCTCTCGAGCACGTAGCTTGATGGGATTTGGATTTTCTGAGGTGCAGCATGTCCATTAATTCCAGGTTGGACATGGTTTTATACATCAGGCACAGATCGCCTCTGAACAGGCGGTATGCCACTGAGTAGAGCTGGAGTTTCTTTAACCGGGCAGCATATGGCATCTGTTTGAGCCCTTTGATCCTCTTGGTGAGGAACTTTTGGGGTCTTTCCAGTTGCTGCAGGTGTCTGGTAAGGTACATCCCAAAAGGGGCATTGTACTCAATTATGGGCCTGATGAGGGATGAGTAAAGAGGCATGATGACCTCCCCTGATCTAGATGTGAATCCCTTCATGATTAGGTGGGCTATATAAAATGTTTTTCTAACCACTTTGGCCACGTGGTTGTCAAAAGAGAGATTGCTATCAACTTGGGTCCCCAGGTCCCTAATTACTTCTTCTGTACTTAATGGATTACCACCTATGTGGTAATTTGTGGGCACTTTGTTTTTGCCAAAGGTGATGATTATACACTTTTTGGCATTTAGCTTGAGGCCATGGCTCTGGCACCAGTTGTCTGTTTCTATGAGGCCCTTTTGGAGGATGCTTGTGTCGGCTGGAGAGTCGATTATGGCACCCAGTTTGCAGTCATTTGCGAACTTGGTCAGCCACAGTCCTTCCGTGTTGGCCTGTACCTCCGAGAAATATATACCGAACAAGAGAGGTCCCAGGACTGAGCCTTGTGGGACACCACTTGTAACTGGTTTGGAGTCTGACATGGCTCCAGCAATTCTAACCATGTGGGTTCTGTCCTTGAGCCAGTTTGCAATCCATCTAGTGACATAGGGGTTTATATTTAAGCTGGTGAGCTTATCTATAATGCCCGAGTGGGGTATTGTATCGAAGGCTTTTGCGAGGTCCAGGTAGGCTGTGTGGACCACCTTCCCCTCGTCAATGGCCTTGGTGACTGTTTCAAAGAAATCAACCAGGTTTAAGAGGCAGGATCTGCCCTTAACAAAGCCGAACTGGGTAGGATCCAGTGTTTGTAGGTCCCCAATATCTTTATTTATGAGGTCCATGATGATCCTTTCCATAGCTTTGCAGACCAAGCTAGTCAAGCTTATGGGTCGATAGTTTCCAGGATCCATTGAGGCACCACCTTTATGGAGAGGGACCACTGTTGCTGTATGCCACTCTTTGGGCACATATCCTGTAGTAAGGCTGAGATTGAACAGTAGTTTTATGTTTGGGTTTAGCTCTTCTTGGAGTTTATGTAGGACGCAGCCCGGGACACCATCTGGTCCCATTGATGCTGTGTTTTTTGCTTTGGAGAGGGTGGCTCTTACCTGAGCATCTGAGATGTCAGGGGGGCAGCACTCTGCTGGGATAGATATTTGCCCTTTTGGTGGGGGGGGGAGAAGTTTGCGCTGAACCTGTCAGCTAGGATGTTGGCAATGTCTGTGGGTTCGGTATATTTTTTGTCATTTTGGACTAATTCTGAGCATATCTGGGAATTACCACCCAGGTTCCTAACATAACTAAAGAAAGCCTTGTGATTATCCTTAGTGTCCTGTGCAATTTTTCTCTCGAAGTTGGCCTTAGACAATTTTATGTGTGCCCGTAGTTTTTTGCTAATACTGATCAGTGATGCCTTCCCTTTTTGGGATTTTGCTCTATCATTTAGTAGCTTCCTCCTTCTATTGTATAGTTAGTTTATGGCTGGGGTCCACCAGACAGGACGTCTGCCTTAGGAGGATTGGGTCTTGGTTTTATTTGGGATCGCATGATCCATGCATTCCTGAAGGTGTTCATAGAATGCATTTATAAAGGATTCTGCGGTCTGGGCCATATTTTCCACAGGCCCAGGGGCTTTGAAGGATTCCACCTCAGTTTTGAGGAGTGTGAAATTTGCTTTAGAGAAGTTTTTCACTGTGATTTTCTGGGCAGGGGGTGGGGTCGGGATGTGAATATCCAGTGTGATTAGTTTATGGTCTGATCTTACCAGTGAGGGATACACTTCTGGTCTGGAGCATAGAGTCCCCATGTTGGTGATGATCAGGTCCAGTATGTTTTCCCCTCTTGTGGGAGTGGTAACAAGTTGTTCCATAGCATTTGAGTTTATAAATTCTAGGAACCTTTGGGCTAGGGTGTTGGAGATAGAGTAATGCTCCCAGTCTATGTTTGGGTAGTTGAAGTTGCCCAATATAATGGTGTTTGGAGAGACCTTCATATTTTCCAGTGTTCTCAGGAAGGCCGAGTGAGGTTCCTGGGTTTGGGAGGGTGGTCTGTAGCAGGCTATAAACTGGAAGGCAGTTTTACCCACTGTTAGTTGCACATGGATAGTCTCTGATGCTTCGTGCTTTGCCACCAACCTGGAGGTGTGGGTATCTTTGATGAATATCAATACTCCCCCTCCTTTTGTGGTTCGGTCCAAGTTTTGGGGCCGAAAAGCATGGTATGAGGTATAACCTGGTAGTGCTGGGGTACTCTTGGGAGCCCTGAACCTGGTTTCTGTTACTGCACAGATATCGATGTTCTCCATGCTAAGGAGAGTTTCGAAAAGTGCATCTTGAGGTTTAGACTTCTGGCATTGAGTAGCATTACTCTTAGTTTCTTATCCCTTGTGATACCTATGGAGGTGGGTTTGTCTTTTGAGCCTTGCCTAAAAAAGGCACTATGTGGGTAGCAAGAGCCTTTGCCAATATCCAAAAGCCCAGGGGTGACAGGTGCAAGCCGTCCCTAGCGAAGCATCGTGGCTTGTCGAGCATATCATCCCAAGCTGACAGGCATTGGATCCCCTTCGGCAGATCTTTATTTAGAGCCTCCGAGTATGTTTTTGTGTGATTATGTGTTTGGTTTGCTGTCGTGGTAGGTCTATGTGAGACTGGAATTGTAGTGAGTGTGGTTTCCTTCTCCTCCTGACTGGTTATGCCAGTACTGAGTTGAGAGAGCTTAGCCTCCAGTTTGGCTATATGGTTGCATCTCTCACATGTGTTGGAATTTGTTGGGAGGAGGATAGGGTTGTCTGTGTACATGAGGCAGTTGTAACATTGCCTCAAGATTCCCAGATTCACCAGCTGGACCAGAGAAGAGATTGACAACTGACCTTTGGACATGCTAGAATAATATTGGGAATTCCTTAATAATTGAAAACCAGGGCCAGTGGGGAGTGAGGGTGTAGTGCTTTTAATTTTTAGTGCTGACTTATATAATTGCTTTAGTGAGCAAGTGCCAGGTAACTTAAGTGCAATGTGTTACAGGTAACTTAAATGCAAAAACGACAAACAGTAACTTTCTTTCAAGTGAAACAAGGAAATAAGTACAGTAAGCAATGCAGATATCACTAGTGATCCACAGAAGCGCTGAGAAGCCGTGTATTAGGTGGAATTAGCGTTCCAGGGAAATAACAAGCAAACAAACAACAAGCATATAAACAAAGCTAGATTCAGCAGGCCTGGATCTAGTCTATGCTACAGCAAACAAGGTGTACCAATTTCAGTAAGATACATTCAAATATTCAGGCATTATAAACCTTTAACCAGAAATTCTCAGCTCAGAAGGGTAGAGTCCAGCCTCTTCTCCCACAAGAGTGCAGACCACAAACCTTCTTAATGTAAAATAACTGGCCTGAAGCCCAAGTGCTTAAACCAGAACTAATACACTTTAAGAATAACAGACACTGGACTCTCAATCAGCAGTTCCCAACTTAGAAGGATGAAAGGTACCTGTCCTGCCGCCACAGTGCATGCCACAAACCTTCCTAATGTAAAACAACCGGTCTGAAGCCCAAGTGCTTAATCCAAAAGACTTAGAATGATAGCTACACTTTAATCAAGTTACTACCAAGCAGTAATAAATACAATTGAATACTTTAGAGAATGCCTGGATTAGTGCTCAAGTTACACAAACAAAGCTAGATCCAGCAGGCCCAAATCCAGTCTATGCCACAGCAAACAAGGCGCACCAACTTCAGTAAGAAGCAGTTCAGATATGCATGCACTATAAGCCTTCAACCAGAAATTCCCAGCTCAGAAGGGCAGAGTCCAGCCTCTCCTCCCACAAGAGTGCAGACCACGAACCCTCTTAATGTAAAATAACTGGCCTGAAAGCCCAAGTGCTTAAACCAGAATTAATACACTTTTAGAATAACAGACACTGAGCCCTCAATCAGCAGTTCCCAACCTAGAAGGATGTAAGCTACCTGTTCTGCCACTACAGTGCAGACCACAAACCCTCTCAGTGCAAAACAACTGGTCCGAAGCCCAAGTGTTTAAACCAAAAGGCTTAGAATGAGTTACCCCAAGCAGTAATAAATACAATTGAGTACTTTTAAGATGATGCAAAAGTAAAAAAAGTAGGTAGAAACACAAGCAGATGAATTTTTTTTTTTTTTTTTTTTCTGAACAAGTGCTGAGATCAAAGAAACAGATTTGAGTGCTGAAACTAGAAAACTGGCTAGTTATAAGAAAAAAAACTAAGCTAGAAGGCTTCCCTCCAACACAGAAGGGCTTGGGGGCTCAGAAGCCTACAAATAGTCTATACCACTTAACAGGAAAGGCAGGAAACAAGCTTAATTTTTTTTATTTTTTTTTGTTTTCTGTTTCCCAGATGCTCTCTTTGTACACAGTAGGAGTGCCTGAAATCAGAATATGATCTCACTGCACTCAGTTGAGTGAGCAAATGAGATGGGCCCAGAAGGAGTATCCAAACACAAATTTACAAGAGGGGCGGCCAGTTGCAAGGCCACTAAGATTAACACCAAAACAAAAAAAGGGAGGGTGGGTGGGACTAACTGAAGAGCCACAATAAGGATTAATCATTCTTCCATGGTAAAGAAAAATGTGTTCCAATCTGTGACTAAACATAAAGTTTTTTCAACTCCCTGTTGAAAATTCGATTGTATCATTCCTTTACTATTTGAAATAATGGTTATACCAAGGTATTTCATGCCATTGCTAATCCATCTGAAGTTAGAATATCTTTGTATGATTTTTTTTATTAATTAATAATGTACTTGCTTTATTATGATTAAATCTTAAGTTTGAGATTTCTTTAAACTGACTCCTAAAACTAATTACATGTTCTAAACAAGTAATGGAGGCTGCTGCTATGCTGGTAAATGCTCGTGCAAGCAGTATAAATCAAAGTTATAGTAAATCAAAATAGCAGGACTGAGCGAAAACAAGTGTAACACTTAAAGTTCAAAGTACTTTATTATCAATAATTAATAAGATAAGTGCTTTCGCTGTGTAGCTTCATCAGATCTTACATTCATTCTAAGATTCCACATCTTATATATACACAGGTTTTAAACAATTAATCAATCAAGTAAGTTAATTGGTATGATTATTTAAAGAAGCAGGCAGACATCAAAGACCCAGCTTAATATACAAATCTGATAAAGATGAAATCATTTAAAAACAATATCATATATAAAGTATACATAGGAAACACATATATAAAAAGTTATATATAAAAAATATATATAAAAAACATATCAGTTAGTACATATATATTTGTAATTAAAATAGATATTAGTGTGAGAAAGATTCTATAGACAAGTATGCTTAATGTCTAACATATAAAATTTCATATATATGTATGTATAAATTAATATAATGTCTTATAAAATAAAGTAACCACACTACATGTGGTAACTAAATCTATGACGTAATGACATGGTAGTGATATAAAAGACAATTCGTTTACAGAGAGATAGAATACCTATTTCTAGGGGGTTTATCTAATGTTTCTACGCTGTCTTAATTTTGGCTTGATAGAGGCCCCATCATTGAGGCCTAATCCTTTATCTGATCTTAGTAGAATTATCCATTCAGTTTCCTTACTCTCTGTATATATCTTAATGTCATCCCCTCTAGAGTTGGGAGTAATTACTTCAAGTACCTTGAACAAAAATCTATGTGTGTCATCATTTAATGCTACATGCTTGGCAAGGGCATTATGTAATGTACCTTTCCTTATGTGATATACATGTTCCCTTATCCTATCCCTCAGTGGTCAATTTGTTTTACCAACATAGAAGGATGAACATAATTGACAAACAGCTAGGTATATCACATGAGAAGTCATGCAGTTGGCTTCAGCTCTTATATTAAAACTTTCTGTTGATCAGGATGAAAGAATTCTGTCTTACTGTCTATGTAACAACAGAAATTACAGCGACCACAGCATCTTGTGCATCCATTCTGTATAGATTTCCTATCAAATTTAGGATGGCATAACATTCTTTTTAAGTTGTGTTTATTCTTAAAGATAAACCTCGGTGTTTCTCCTACTATCTGTTTAATTTCTTCATCTATCTGTAATATACCCCAGTGTTTGTCTATAATCTGCTTAATCTCTATATGATCAGATGAAAAGAAGGTGGAGAATTTAGTGAAAGATTCACTCATATTTTGTTTCTCATTATAGCTAGCACTGTTGGATCCAAAGTATGGCATAGCTGAAGTGGAGCGTAAATTGTACACTTCGTCTATCTTAGAATGTATTTTCTCGACTTTATATCCTCTGTTTAATAGTCTATATTTCAAATAATTTATCTCAGTGTGAAATCCCTCTTCCATTGGATTCAGTCTGGAAGCTCTAATAGCTTGTCCTTTCACAATATTTCTAAAGACAAAAGGAGGGTACATACTGGATCTTAGAAGCAATGAGTTAACATAACATGTTTTACGATGAACTCCAGTGTTAATTAAATTATTATGTAGCCTCTCTATATATAAGTCTAGAAACTCAATTCTATCCTCTGAAAACTTCATAGTAAACTTAAGACATGGTATTAAATTGTTCATGATTAGGTATGTGGATTCAAGTTGTTGGGGTGTCCCTTTCCAAAGAATAAAGACATCATCCACAAAACGTCTGTAAAATATCACATGTTTCTCAAAGAAATTTTGTAGAAATAATGTATGTTCTTCCCAATGTGCAAGAAACATATTGGCGTAGCTGTTGGCACAAGATGTACCCATGGCTACGCCATCTTTCTGTCTATAGATGTTATTCTTGAACATAAATACATTATTTTCTAAGACTAATTCCAAAAAGTGAACTATTAAGTCAATAAGTACATTGGTATAGTCACTGTGATTTTTCAGGTACTGTAATGTATAATTCAAGCCCAGTTCATTGGGAATCACTGTGAACAGTGACTGTATGTCAAATGTGACAAATAAATAGTCTTTAGTGATTGTTTTGCCTTGAATACAATCATAAAATTCTGTAAGGAATTGTTTAGTGTCTTTTAGTACTATTTTATTTTTATTTAGTACAGCCCTCAGATGTTTTTCTACAAATACTGATAGATGTTCTGTGACCCAACCTCGTCCAGAAACTATTGGTCTCATGGGTGGGTTCTTATTATCCTTGTGCATTTTCGGCTGTCCTTGAATAACTGCTATAGTAGGTGTTAGAATATTAAGATAGTCAAATAATTCCTTGTCAATCAGTTTACTTTTGAAAATATCCTCTAGCATATTCTTCACATATCTTATAGTTTCTATAACATCGTCTTTTGTTATTAAATCATAGAATTTGTCCTGCATCAATTCTGTCATTGCTCCGATATAATTTTACATATCCATAACAACAATGCTGCCTCCTTTGTCAGCTGGTCTAATAACTATAGTAGGGTCTTCCTGTAATTGTTTTAGACTTACTCTTTCTTTATAAGTTAAATTATCTCTCCTTTTACATCTTTTTTGCTCTACTCTATCTGCATAGTATACATGTAACTCATCTTCAGTTAACTTCAAATATGCCTCAACGAGTGGGTGATGGGTTGGCACGAAATTACTTAGTCTCTTAAATGTGAATGCTTCTGTTTTAGAAGTATTGCTAGTTTGGGTTTTATATAACAATTTTAGCATGACTTCTGCAAAATATTTTCAAGTCAGTGACTGTGTCTGTTAGTTTACTGTGACTTCTTGGAATAAAGTTTAGACCCTTGCTTAACAATTGAATATCTTCATAAGTTAGTGTCTTACTTGATATATTGTGCACTAATTCTTGTGCGTCCACATTTTCTTTAAAGTTTGGTTGGATGGAATGTCTCCTGAAAATTTCCTCTTCTGCCTCCCACGACTCATAGACCTCGACCTCTGTGGGCCTTTGTCCATACGTATCGGTATAGGAAAAACCAATTCAGCATTTGTTTTATTGCTAGATTTTTCTGTGGTTTTAACCTTTGGTCTCACTACAGCCTCAGAGTCTCGATTCATATGAGGTGTCTTGTCTTTAACTATGTGAACATTAGGATATAAATTAGTGTCTAAGTTCACACTGGGGTGTATGATGTGTATAACATCTATTGAATCTTTACAGTGGGGTTTATCAGTTACATCGATTGCTACATTCTCTATACAAACATCATCAATTAATT
Organism: Protopterus annectens; assembly: GCF_019279795.1. Lineage (NCBI taxonomy): Eukaryota > Metazoa > Chordata > Ceratodontiformes > Protopteridae > Protopterus > Protopterus annectens. The sequence continues at coordinate 1,406,904,370 of NC_056745.1, forward strand.
CTGTAATCTCATCAGCAGAAGGTATACTCCGAACATTTAAAGTCGACATATTACTATTCCCAGCATTATTGTTTGGAGCATTTAAAGTACACATATTCTTTTTAACTTCATTACTAATATTGTCACATAAGATAACATTCTCTACATTCCTTTTATTCATGTATTGTGAACTATTCATAGCATTATCATTGTTCACCATTGCATTACGTTCATTCTGTCCATGCCCTGGTCTGGGCCAAGTAAAGACATGGCTTTGTCTAAAATCATTAATGTCTCTTTTAGCTTTATTCCTTTTTTGTTGTAGTAGCTTCCTTTCAAATGCTAAAACACAGTCCAGTAAGTTCTCCAGTAGTGGTTGAACCAGAACATCAGCAAAGTCTCTATATAACATTTGTTGCTTCGCATTTATGCTTTCTATCAATTTACTTTCTTCTGGTATAAAAAAGTCTATTAAAAGTCTAAGATAATTTCGACTCACCTCTATATTAAGTCTCTGCCATTTCGCTAGCAATTCGGGGTAATCTATGTATTCTCTGTGTTTGCAGGCGTTTCAGCTTCATGAAATCCTTTTCAATCCCTTCTAGTAGTATATGCAGTCTTTCCGAGTCAACTGCACCTTCATTCACATCATCAGTAGCAGTCACATTCTCAAAGAAGCACGAAGCGTTAGTAACTTCATTGAGGTATTGTTTAAATCTGCGTTGCAGTACCTCACCCCCACGGTCTTCACCTCTTGGTCGCATTACCTCACTCCCTCGGTCTTCACCTCTTGGGATGTAGTCCAATTCGATGTCAGTCATATTATGCAAAACATTTGTCCCAGTTAGCAGCAAAGCAAGAAATATAATGTATAAAACAAGTAATGGAGGCTGCTGCTATGCTGGTAAACGCTCGTGCAAGCAGTATAAATCAAAGTTATAGTAAATCAAAATAGCAGGACTGAGCGAAAACAAGTGTAACACTTAAAGTTCAAAGTACTTTATTATCAATAATTAATAAGATAAGCGCTTTCGCTGTGTAGCTTCATCAGATCTTACATTCATTCTAAGATTCCACATCTTATATATACACAGGTTTTAAACAATTAATCAATCAAGTAAGTTAATTGGTATGATTATTTAAAGAAGCAGGCAGACATCAAAGACCCAGCTTAATATACAAATCTGATAAAGATAAAACCATTTAAAAACAATCTCATATATAAAGTATACATATGAAACACATATATAAAAAAGTTATATATAAAAAATATATATAAAAAACATTATCAGTTAGTACATATATATTTGTAATTAAAATAGAGTGAGCAAATGAGATGGGCCCAGAAGGAGTATCCAAACGCAAATTTACAAGAGGGGCGGGCAGTTGCAAGGCCACTAAGATTAACACCAAAACAAAAAAAGGGAGGGTGGGTTGGACTAATTGAAGAGCCATAATAAGGATTAATCATTCTTCCATGGTAAAGAAAAATGTGTTCCAATCTGTGACTAAACATAAAGTTCTTTCAACACCCTGTTGAAAATTCGATTGTATCATTCCTTTACTATTTGAAATAATGGTTATACCAAGTATTTCATTCCATTGCTATTCTATCTGAAGTTAGAATATCTTTGTATGATTTTTTTATTAATTAATAATGTACTTGCTTTATTATGATTAAATCTTAAGTTTGAGATTTCTTTAAACTGACTCCTAAAACTAATTACATGTTCTAATGAATTCTTTGTATTTCCTATTGTTAGCAAAATATCATCAGCAAAGAGTTAAATCTTTAGTTCATGGGTACATAGGTGGCTACTAAGCTATTGGCCCTAGGGCCTTTATAAGCCTAGCCATGTTATACCTTTGTTCCCTTATTGACTAAGTTGTATGGTCTATATTTGCAGTGCAAGTCTATGATCAAAAATGACTGCCCTTAAGCCAAGCGGGACATAGGTGGGGTAAATTTACAGTCTCCCATCCAGTTGTCTGAGTTAAACTTAAACAGGGTCATTGAGGGGCTCTGTTTTATGTAAATTGGGAGTTTGTTCCAGAGCACTGTATATCTCTGGGAGACTTATCTGTCTCTCCAGCACATCTTGTTAATGTCGTAGGCTAGGTTAAGATCCATGGAATCAGTGAATCTTGTCTCATTTGGCTTTCAGATGTGCAGCATTTCCATTAGGGCAGGGTCTGGAACTGCTCTGTAGGCCAGACACAAGTCACTTCTCAGCAGCCTATAAGATATAAAGTACAGTGATAGGTCCTTCAGTGAGTCCATGTAGGTCATGTGCTGAAGGCCCTGAATTTTCTTGGTGAGAAACCTCTGAGGTCTCTCCAGTTGTTGCAGGTGTCTAGTGAGGTACATACAGAAGGGAGCCTTGTAATCTATTAGTGGTCTGATGAGGGATGAGTACAGGGGAAATATAACATCTTTAGCTCTGGATGTGATTCCCTTACTTATGTATATTTCTGTTGTATCCATTCCAGTTTACTCATGCTTGTTTTCTTATAGGGTTTCCTTATTGTATTCCATACTCAAGTTTAGGTCTAATATAACTAACAAACAATGACTTCACCACTTTTGATTTCCTAGACTTTATAAATCCATTAATGCAACCTATAGTTCTATAACTATATTTAACCAATTGGTTGATATGATTAGAAAAACTCAAGGCTAGATTTTCCCATGTACCTAGGTCCTTAAGCAAGTCTACAATTTCAATCACTGTGTGCTGCATTAAATATTTACCTTTCAATTTATGTCTCCCAAATCTCATATGCTTATTTTTTTGATGTATGTATGAACATATTATTCTCCTGTAGCCAAATGGTCAATTTAGTCAAGTTATTTTACAAACATGCCTTATCTGCAACACATGTACTCAGTTTACCCAGTTTCAGGTAATCTGCATATAGACTGTAGAACACCTCAGATGAAAAAGTTAGGTCTGAAAGATACAATCTAAACAAGTAAGGGCCTAGTACAGAGCACTGTGGGACACCTTGACTGTAACCAATGATTTCACCTGTCCGATTGCTGTATGATACTTGCCATGTCCTATTTGTAAGCCATGTAGCTATCCATCTTACCAAGAGTACATCAATACCTAGTTGTTCTAATTTATTGATCAGTGTTTTGTGTATGACCCTGTCAAATGCTGAAGTTAAATCTATATAAATTACATCACATCACAATTGTTCATTTATAGCTGTTATTATATTGTTATAGAACATCATGTTACAGGTGGTAATATATCTATTTGCAACATATGCATGCTGATATCTGGTTTCAAGTCCCAACTTATCTAGTTCTGACAATAACTTATCCAATATTACCTTCTCCATTATTTTTTCCACAACATGAAAGTAGACTTAAGGGTCTATATGATTCTGGGTTTGTCCTACTCCCCTTTCCCTTAAAGATAGGCTTAATAAGTGCATGTCTCCAATCTTGAGGAATATCCCCATATTTTAGTCTGTATTTGTCTGTGTAAGCTCTTTTTTTAACATGTCAACATCATTGGGGGACTCAATGATTGCACCCAATTTGCAATCATTGGCAAACTTAGTAAACCACAGGACATCTATTTTCACCTGGACTTCTGAGAAATTGATTCCAAACAGCAGGGGCTGAGCACAGATCCTTGTGCCACACCAATGATAACTGGTCTATTGGTAGAGGTGGAATCCCCAATTTTGATTGTATGCATTCTGTTGGTGAGCCAGGTGGCTTCCCATCTAGTGACATATAGGTTAATTTCCAGATGGGTGAGTTTCTCAATGATGACTGAGTGGAAGATTGTGTCAAAAGCCATGGCTGACTCAAGATTGGCTGTATGTACTGTTTTGCATTCACCCAGAGCTTTGATGACATTCTTGAAGAAATCCACCAGGTTTAATAAGCACAATCTACACTTAGCAAAGCCATATTGGGTTTGGTCAAGTGTTTGAAAGTCACTTATGTCTTTGTTGATAAGGTCCATGATGATTCACTCCATAACCTTGCAGATAAGGCTGGTTAGGCTTATGGTCTATAGTTCCCAGGGGTCAGTTGATGGGCCCCCTTTTGTTCAAGGGAGTTACTATTGCTGTTTTCCACTCTGCTGGGACAAAGCCAGTACTTAGACTGTGGTTGAAGTCAGTGCCAAGTAGCACCACTAGATCCTGTTTTAGACCAACTAGTAGGCAGCCTGAGATGTTATCTGATCCCATACAGGCTGTGTTTTTGGCCATGGAGAGTGTGGTTATGACCTACTCTTTGGAGATACTAGGTAGAGGACTGGTGTCAGGTATGCATTAGGGTATGTCTGGTGGGAACAGGGAGGTGAGGTTTGCTCTAAATCTGTCTGCTAGCAGGATGGCAATGTCCTCAGGGTCTGTATGAGTGGTACTTTCCACTATTAGTTCAGCACAAAGCTTGACCTTCCCTTTTAGATTTCTGACATAACTAAAGAATGCCTTGTGATTATCCTTTGCTATGGATGCTATTTTAGCTTTGTAATTGGCTTTAGAGGACTTTACAATATATCTAATGTGCTTCTTCAAGCTGTGGTGGGTGTCCTTCCCTTGCTGAGTCAATTTTCTCTTGTTCTTAGACATTAGTTTCTTTCTTTTGTTGTATAACCTATTAATGCTTGATGTCCACCAGGGTGGCTTTTTTTTTTTTTTTATGAAGACCTTGTTTTGATCCACTCAGGTGCAACTGAGTTTATGCATTTGTAAAGGTGTTTATACAGGGAATTTGTGTACACCTCTGTATGGAAATCATTGCTGACAATGGTTGCAGAGGGATTGAAACTACATACGCCATCGCTTAGGAGGCTACAGTTTGCTTTGGAGAAAATTTTCATCCTTTTCGGTCTTGAGTGGGGGTCAGTGTTACTTTGGACAAGACTGATTTATGGTCAGACCTTACCAGAGAGGGTAGCACACAGGGGGTAGTGCAGAGAGCCCCTATGTTGGTGAGTACAAAGTCTAGAATATTACAGCCCTTTGTGGGAGCACAGACTATATGTTCTGGAGCATTTGTATTAACAAAGTCCAGAAACCGTAGGGCAAGTGTGTTTTTGCTCATATATAACTCCCTATCGATGGAAGGATAGTTGAAATCGCCCATGATCAAAATTTTTGGCTGTATAGTGAGTGAATCAAGTAGGTCCAGGTAGGAAGAGTGGTTCTTGTGGTTCATGGTGGGGGACCTATAGCTAACAATGAAATGGAAGGAGGGGTTTTAACTACAGTTCATTGGACTTGAAGTAGCTCTAGGGAGTCATAGTGTTTGAGGTGTATTTATCTTTAATGAAGATGGATACACCTCCACCTTTGGTTCTTTCTTGCTCATTTTGAGGTCTGAACGTGTAGAAGGCATTGTAGCCTTGCATGGCTGGTGTGCTCTCTGCGGCCTTGAACCATGTCTCTCTGACTGCACAGACATCAGCATCTCCCAAGATAAGGAGTGCTTCCACTGATTGGAGTTTCTGATTTAGACTCCTAGCATTAAGCAGCATGACCTTGAGTTTCTCTCTAGTGGATTTTTTACATCAGGAATTTTATTGTTAAGACATTGCATAAAAAAGGCACTATGGGAGGAGGCAAGTATCTTTGCCAGTAACCAAAAGTCAAGAGGTGACAAGTGAAGACCATCTCTAGCAAAGCAGCGTGGTCTGGTGACCACATCTTCTAAGGCTGACAGATACTGGATCTCCCTGGACTGACACCAGAAGCTAAGCCAATTGTTGAGGTCAATCATTTTTTGTTTATATTGAGGCATTATCTTGGGTGAAGGTAGAATTCTGCTTAGGGCTAGGGACATATCTGCCCGAGACACATAATTTGAGAACTCAGTCATGTCTCTCTTCATATAGTCCAGTGAGGTACATCTCAAGTCATTCACTCCAACATGGACTGTGACAGAGTCATAACGGTACTTGTTGCTGAGAGACCTTAGTGCGTACATAATCTGATGGATCCTGGCACCTTACAGGCAGCTGACTGTAACCTTTTCCTTGTCCAGTCTGGTGATGGGGACATCTCTGTGTCTCAATATGGAGTCATCTATGACCAAGATATTTTGTTTTAAGGTGTTTTGCCTTAGGGGATTATTGACTGAAACAGTGTTGTGCGCATTATAATGTGTAGTGGATTCTGATTTGGTGTTATGCGAAATAACTTATTCCAAATTCATAGTAAAGATACATCTTTTGCATGTATTTGTTTGTTTTAAGAGTAACTGGTTGTCAGCATAAATGAGGCAATTGCTTCATTGCCTCAAGATGCCCATGCCAATCAGTCTGGTGTGAGGAATGGTGGTAAACTGTCCATCCATTATGGCAGGTATATACTGTAGTAAAATAAATAAACAAAGAAACGGCTGCGGGTAAGACCAAGGTGCAAAAATAAGAGTAAATACAAAAAACAGTGCACCAAGGTGACACACAATAGCATTTAATAGAACAAAAATAAAAAGGTTGAACAGAGGTGAGTGCTTTCGCAACAATAGTTGCTTCATCAGACAAAGTTAAAATGCACTTCATCTCTTAAATAATGGCTTAGTCATCAATTAAGCATAATCAGTGATGCCATAATTTGCTACTATTTAAAAAGACAGCAAAATATACATATGTGTATATATGTGCATCTCTGTTTTAAACATATTGGGCAGGATTCACGAAGCCTCCGTGTAAGAGTTATAACTCATACACGGAGGCTGCAGTTAAACGGAGTGATGTCAGCATGCTTTGCATATTCATGAGAGCATGCTGAATCACACCTAAGGCTAACACGGTCCATGTAAGACAGTAGGGGGCGTGTCCGTAGGCCGAGCCCTGTAAGCGGACACGCCCCCAGAAGAAGAAGAAAAGTGCCCAAAGTAAACACCCACGACAGAGTCCACAGAAATGTGAATAAACAGAACACAACACATGCCCCCACAGACTATGAACAGAAAACATATAAATAAACATGTTATATATTTTTTTTAAATTGTAAAAATGTTTGCCCGTGAGTGCGCTCATTTGCGCGGGCGTGCCCGTAGCGCAGCTACAGTTAGCAGTCAGTGGGAAAGCATATAAGAACTAAATATGCAAAGTAAGCCAGGAAGCAATAGCGTAGCGGTAGAGATGTTGGCTGAAGAGCAGGCATTCATGGTTAGTGCCCCCACAACACCAATTTTTATTTTTAGCAAAATAAGCACGAAACAAGTCCCTGACAAATATGTACACATAAAACCACATTTTATGTAAAATGTAATGAAATAGCCCATTTATATTGAAGAAATGTGAGGTAACAAAAGAATAAAAAATGCCAGATGTGCCCATAGCTGAGCTACAGTTTAACAGGGTGAGTGCATCTGCCCGTAGGTGAGCAGTGGTTTAACTGGTGCAAAATGAGTGCCCGTAGCTGAGCAGTGGTTTAACATGCTAAATCTATGTGCCCCTAACTGAGCTGAGCGTAACATGCGTGCTGATGGCCAAATGAGGCTTAAACTAGCGTACCCCGTTTGCGGGGAGCTGCGCACCGCGCAAACAAGCTAACCGACGGGCAACGTTGAGCAAGCCGTATCAAAACTGCCTTTACACAGACACACCCCTCAGCATGTCTAGACAGTCATGAAAAATAAAAAGCAGTGGCCAGGTTCGAACCCAGGATACTATACACCATAGTCAAGGTACCAAACCACTAAGCCATGACAGCAGTACCTAGAAATGCAATAATAGCTAATATATAGGAATGAATACAAACTGGAGCATGACAATGCAGGTTTACTGAAGTTGATACAATTCCAAAATGGCCAATCACAGATATGTGCGGGAAAAACAGACTATATAAGCCCCATAGGCGGAATACACAGCATAAACGATTGTAGAACTGAACTGCAGGCAGAATGACAGGAGTAGGAGAGGGTAGTTGCTTTCGAGCACAGAGGTGGGGCATTGAGGAGTCCAGGTACATGGTCTGGCTCCTAGTCCACAATCATGAGGCCCAACTCATGCAGGGCCAGGTCCTCTGGGGAGCATACAGGGCTGAGGCGTGGGACCGGTTGGCTCATGATCTCACCAGTGCCACAGGGATTCCAAGGACTGGTGAGCAGGTCCGTCACCACCATGCGGACCTGAAGAGACGCAAGCAGGACCAACTGAACCTTTGGATCCAGGAGGCCCGGCAAACGCCCAACGCCCCACTACTGAGTAAGTTACATTTAATTATGTATGTAAGAAATTAAACTAGCTGATATTATGGAGATGTGTATTCCAATATTACTTCATTTATATTACAGCTGCAGGTGTCCGTTCTGCGAACCGCAGAGCCTATGGCGATATGCTGGTGCGGTTGCGCCACCAGGCAGGTCAGTAATCCACTACCAGTAACTGTAAAGAAATATAAAAGTATGACAGTCAGTAAAAGAGTGCAGTGTAGTCACTAAGGAATAAAATGTGCAAGTAACAGTGTGAAAGTGTCTGCAAGTATTGCTTGATTACAAAAGTGTGTTTCAGCCTGTAAGTTAAACCGAAAAATGAAAATGTCTGACATAAATTCTGAAATAAAAATGCCCCACCTGTAAGAAAATAGTACACAACCTGCAGCAGGCTGAAAAGTATAGCTGCAGAAGATGATGAAATCACATGTGTGAAATATATCCCTGTTGAAATACTGAAACATGACAGAAGTGAGACTGCTGGAAAGGATTGTAATAACTACAGGTAAAACATGTCAATAAAGCCTAGAAGTAAGTACCATCCTGAATAGTAAAATGAAAGCAAGTGAGAGAGTGTGAGAAAGTGTCATGAATCCAGCAATACAGTAGTAATAACCCCTGAATAAAGCATCCTGCAGTCAAGACAGAATGAAATGCATGTGAGAATCAAAACCAAACAGTGAAATCTGTTCAAAGTGTTGCTGCATTTGGAATGTGTATCCTAAAATCTGGATATGTTGCTCTCAGTCTGCAATATGCAGACAGGATGATTGTCTGATATACCAAACATCCACACTTGTCTACAGCTATATAAAGCAAATGTAGCAGGATGATGTAGCTGAACAAAGCTAGATATGAATGTGTATGAAGAACAATAAAATGTATATTGATGTTGCAGTAACAGTCCTATCACCAAGTTGAAATAGTTATCATATAGGAAACTGTAGTTAGAACAGTAGTGTGTATATATCTGTAGCTATTAGAAATGTACAGCACATGTATTGTTATTTGAAGGTGTTAATATTTTTTTCTTCACCCCACCCTATAACCACATATAACCCATTCCACGTGAAAATGGTATGTGCAATCACAATTAACACCCCTGGACATTTGTCCTGTTGGGTCATATATATTTGCATGTCCGTTGATGCATCTGCCCTGTTCATACATCCAAACCTGATGGCCTGTTGCCATCAATTAACCCTGCATGTTGTTGGACTGTGTATTGCTGTTCAAATTATGCATGTGTTATGCACGCTGTTCAATGGTGTGAATATCTGGGTGTTTGGTTAATGGGAATACTAATGCATGCTGTTACAACTAATTGTGAATGGTATTATATGTCACTAACCCAAACTGTCATGACATAATGCAAAACATAGGACGACAGGGAAGGCGGGTTCCAGCGGACCCACCTCTCCCACCTCAGCTGGTGAGTGCACCTGGCACTAGTGCCGAGTCCGGACCCTCCTCCAGTGGCTCTGTGCCACCTGCGGGTGGAAGTGCTGCAGGGGATGGGGCTCGCCCCCCCCTCTGCAAGTGTGGCCGGAGGAGAACCACCACTCAACCTCCATAGCGTCCGGACTGTGGTGCATAGGGAGATTCGGGACTCTGTTCTCGAGCCCCTACGCCAGCTTGAGGCATGGGTGGCACAACTAGCGGGCATGCCTGTTGCTCGGCCTACACAGCCCCCAGCACAGCCCCATCCTGGGCAGTGAAGGAACAGTGGCAACTGCCTATGGGTGGGGATATCAGTTCCACTGTTGCCATCTGTGGGCTCATGGGCTCTGGATATCCAAACCTCCGTCCCCGTCAATTGTGTAACCCCCCCACATGTGTCATACACCGCCCCTGTATGCGTCTTGTTTGTCTTGTCTGTTTACCTACCCAACCTACCTCCCCAACTGTACCGACTTCCTTCACCTGACATACCACTCTCACCTGAAAAAAAAAAAAAAAAAAAAGGCACTCTGTACCCACAAAAAAATTACGCCCCATACATAGCTGCCCATTCCACACACATGTCTGCTGGACATGGAATCTATCAATTACAATTGGCTGTACAACAAGTATTATTGTTGTCCTGACACCTCTCTCAGGGGTGGAAGGTTTCAAATGTCACACCAAATTACATACATATGCACAGCTGTTGCTGATGAAGAAATGGGAAGCTATGGGCCTTACCTACATCCCTCCTGCAAATCCCAAGCTTGTTTCCTTACTGTCTTACCCTCTTTGTGACCCCTTTTTCACCACTTTCCTGTCTCCCCATTTTCATTTCTTTCAAAGAAAATAGCGCGGGTGTGCGCCAGAGTAAGTACTGTTAAGCGGTTGTAAGCGGGTGTGCGCGTAGCTGAACGCAAGTGTGCATGCGTGAGCTCCGTGCAAACCAGCGCTAACCCGGTTACAACTGCTTAAAAGTGCCTTAGTCACTTTGATTGACAGGTCCTGTACTCAGTTCAAAAGCAAAATAAAATCCCACTGTCAGTCCCGAACCCAGGACCTTGGAAACACTAGTCTGTATGACCTACCACTAAGCCATGACTCTTATACAAGAACATTGTGCTAAAATAAATATAACATGTAATAGTAGGGATGAATGTAAAGGGAATATAGGATGTGTAGTACCCAAAGCATGTAATGTAGAATTACTGTCAAAACTACTGGATTCCCACAATAGTACTGTGTGAACACAAACAGCCATGCTAGTTGGTAGCTTGTAGGTAATAATGTCAGTTAAAGTACATATATAAATGTATGTATATGTACATATATATATATATAAATATATATCTATATATAGTTGTAGGAGTCATTGTGCATACACACTTACTACAGGGAACATGAGAGAGGAATGGAGAAATGTGAATCTACAACACAGCCTGAATCATGAGAGAGATACTAACCTTTACACTCACAGAACACTGTCCACAGCATACCAGCATGGTCCCCGCCCTTACAATCTGAAAGGGCAATGCCTATCCCACATACCCTTTTATAGCACTGACCTGAAATCACAGTGAGAACTGCAATCAGTACACAACTGGCTGCATGCAATTAGCAAATGCTGGCTTACAATTGGTGCAGAGGCCATCACATGGACCTATGCAGATACCTACAAAAGCATCCAGTAATAACACTCCACACATGCAATACATTCATTGCACTGTCTGGAAGCAGACAGAGGGAGAGAGAAAAGTGAGAGAGAGAGAGAGAGAACAAATAAAAAAAAAATTATACACTGTGACTCTGTCACCCTAAGCTGTCAGCAGTGACAGTAGCAGCAGCAAGCAGAAGCAGTGGTAACGCAACCAGCTGCGACAAACACAGGTAATGCAAAGTAGCAGGTTAATAGTGTGCATACTGTGAACCCTCCAAATGTGTCATAGGTCTGTATCTATAGGTATGTCCATGTGATATGTTGTGTGTATGTAGTTCCACCAAAAGGGGATGGCCATACATTACATGTCAATCAGTCTTAGGCCATGATCCTGGCAGCAGTTGTCTGTGCGTTGCCCCAGCAATGGCTGTAGTGACTGCTTTGAAAGGTCAGCCAGGTTCAAAAGGCAGGATCAGCCCATCACAAAGGCACACTGGCTGGGAACAAGTGTCTGCAGGTACCCGATATCACTGCATATGCATCCCATACTGCATAATTCCATAGCTTAGCAGACCAGGCCGGTTATGCATATGATGTGGTAGTTCCCAGGGTCAGTCGAGGTGCCTCCTTAGTGGTGTGGGACCACTGTCGCTGTATGCCACTGTCCAGGTACATATTCTGTAGTATGGCCAAGATAAATTATCAGTGTTATATGCGGTTGTATGTCCTCTCGGAGTGCAGGTAGCACACATCCAGGGATACCATGAGGTCACAGTGATGCTGTGTGTTCTGCTCTGCTGAGGGCGGCCTTCACCTGGACATGTGAGATGATAGGGAGGTTACATACAGCTGTGATAAATATTTCAACTGGTGGGGGAGAAGGAGGGGGATACGTGCACGAACCTGTCTGCAAGACTGTTGCCAATATCCGTGTGTTTGGTGAATGTTAAGTAGGTGTGTATTAACACAGAGCATATCTGAGGCATGTGGTCCATATGTGTAACATAACTGAAGAAGGCCTTGTGGTCATCCATAGTGTTTGTGGCCATTTCCTCCCAGAGTAGGCCGTGGCGTTGTTATGACGGACCGTAGTGTAGTACCAGTGCTGACCACAGATGCCTTCCCTTAATGTGAATGTGTTCTGTCCTGCAGTAGCCTCCTGCTATTGTTATACAATCTGCCTCTGTCTGGGGTCCACCGGACAGGATGCCTAACCTTTGTGCATAGGGTCTGGGTTAGAAATGTGTGTGCAAGTTCCATGCAATCTGTGGCATGTCCGTGGTAAGCATTTGAAAAGGGGTCAGCAGTGTGGGTTGTGGCTTCCACTGGCCCAGTGTGCTGCATGGATACCATCTCAGTCCCAGCAAGTGAATAACTGTCTAATCACATACATATCAAAGTAGTCTACTGTGCTGGTGGTGGTGGTGGGATATGTATATCCAGGCCGAGTAACTTCTGTCCACATCACAGAAGTGGATGGCGTCCTACATACAGTACCTTGGGATGAACCCCCAGAGTGAGGTTTTGCATTGGACCTGTCAGTGTGTGCTGACCGATGGGGCATGCTACTATGTTGTGTGGAATGTGGCAGGTATTGTTGCACAGGTGTTGGCTGAGCACTGATATCTGGCCATGTACCTGTGTATCCACCACGACACACACACATGCAACATATGGGAGTAGTAGTATATCACTACACATGAGTATCATGTATAGTATGTGTGCCATATATTGCTGACATAGTCTGCTGATATCCTGTTTGTGTTCTCTTCCAGGGAGATGGCGCGTCAGCGTAATCCCACCTACTCTGTAGCAGAAGACGAGGAGATCCACCAGAGCCTGGTGCGGGAGTATGACATCCTGTTTTCCCGCACCAGTCAGAATCAGCAGGAGAGGGCTGCACTGTGGCAAGACCTTGCCCATAGGGTAAATGATATTGGCACGCATAACAGGACATATGAGCAGGTACGACATCACTGCAGTGATTTAATCCAAAGTGTCCATCAGTGTGCATCAGATATCCACAGGCAACAGGTTGCCACAGGAGGTGGGGTGGCCACACATCCCCCCCTCACCAGACTGGAGGGGCTACTCCTAAGTGCTGTGGCTCCATCCCCGGAACAGCAACAGCAGTACACCTGCATTATGATGGAGGCTGGTTCCACACAGCAGCACGACATGGAGCGTGCAGGTAATATGCCATATGTACACTTGACTGTTCTGTACACTGTATCATATGCAATATCAATGGCACAGTTGTGCCCACTGACATTAATCTCATCATTTCTGCAGGTCCCTCCGGGGTTACAGCAAGGCAGGCCATCCATGCTGGTGAGTGTGTTTAACATAACCTATAATAGTCCTGATAATGCTAGTAACAGTAGTGTAACTCAGTAGTGCTCTGTGTGTATACTGCGGGGTGTTCATGTGTGCATGTGTGCAGGTGTACCGGTGCCCATGTGTGCATGTGTGCATGTGTGCATGTGTGCAGGTGTGCCTGTGTCCACGTGTGCATGTGTGCATGTCTGCCTGTGTCCACGTGTGCATGTATGCATGTGTGCATGTGTGCCTGTGTCCACGTGTGCATGTGTGCATGTGTGCATGTGTACACGTGACCACGTATGCATGTGTGCAAGTGTGCATGTGTCCATGTGTGCATGTGACCACATGTGCATGTGTGCATGTGTCCATGTGTGCATGTGTCCACATGTGCATGTGTGCATGTGTCCACATGTGCATGTGCCCACATGTGCATGTCTGCATGTGTGCATGTGTGCATGTGTGCCTGTGTGCATGTGTGCATGTGTGCCTGTGTGCATGTGTCCACGTGTGCATGTCTGCATGTGTGCCTGTGTCCATGTGTGCATGTGTGGCTGTGTCCATGTGTGCATGTGTGCATGTGTCCATGTGTGCATGTGTGCATGTGTGTAGAAGTGCATCACTGGTAACAATGTCTGGAGACTGTAAACTGTGTTTCCTGTCTTCCTCCCACAGGTTCTGGTGCTGCTCTGGTGACCTGCAGCAGGGAACCTGAATCTTGTGCCACGGGTACTGGTAATGATGATATTTGTGTAATGGTACAGGAAGGTGTGTCAGGGTCCTCCATTGGTCAGCCAATTGACAGTACACAGCTGTCAACCCCATCATTGCGCACAGTCATCCTGCCAGTACATCCTTTGTCACCATTGTCCCTAGGTGATGGACAGGATACAGTGGGCATAGACCAGGGTAATGTGGTACCTGTGGCACATGCATCCCCACACAGCAGCCATGGGCAGGGTTCTCCGATGGTACCACACAGACAGTTGCCCATGGGTTCTCGTGGGAGCATCCGTGGGCGTACTGCCTCTGGCCGACGTGCCCAAAGAGGTCTGTCAACCTCAGCTATGTTTCGGACTGTCATGCAGGCACAGTCGCGTATGGAAAGGTACACCAGACAGGGTCTGAGGGAGCTGAGAGCATGTCGCACAGCCATGACAGACAGTATGCGTGACATTGCAGATGCTATCCGTAATTTCACCGATGTCATAGACAGACGTTGTGGGGACATATTACAGCAGTTCCACAACCAGATGTCCATGAGCCAGGGCAATGGTGGGCGTTTGCGGCGTCGACGTGGCCATATGCCGGCAACAGCAGCAGCTGGCAGTCGGCGCAGACGACAACAGGCTTGTGCACGCCCCCATAGTGCCAGCAGCAGCCCCAGCAATGCTGGGTCTGTGCTGTCATCGGAACGCCCCAGGAGACCACGTGCACGTGGCTCTGGACAGTCCCAACAGGGACCTGTGTCTAGTCAACACACTCCCGCTTCTGATGACAGTACCCAGTCTGGCTTAGTACTGGATACAGTCCGTAGCACCCCTGCCAGGCACAGGTACCGTGTCCGTGCCCACAGACACTGATCTGTATGACCTGCCAGGTGTAGTCTGTGGATGTCCACAAACCCCTGTATATGGCAGCCATGAGGTGGAACTGTGTGCGTGCATACACACATGCGAAATGTTAACACCTAGGGCAACCACATACACACACACACTGCACCAACACTGCCCCACCCTGTACTGCTGCCCCTCACCAACACACATACACACACATGTCAATTGGTGGTATCAGTGGCTGACTCAGGCATACTTAATCCACACCCTTTGCATATGATGACACTGTGCCACCTCCTGCAATCTCCAACATCATTGCGGGAACAGGTAAACACGTTGCTGATGCACAGGGTGACTACATAGAAGTGTATTAGTAGTATCATGTTGGTAACAGTACAGTGTGCTGCTATGACTGTGTGTATATCCCAGCATGCCTGCTGCAGTAACTGTATGAAATCTGCACCCATAGTACATACTAAAGTGTAACAGCTGCACATAATTGCATGCCGGTGGTAAGGTTGTCAACAGATAGCCGCATACATGGGTAGCACAGGGGGAAAGCTAACGCAAGTAGTGATATGCAATGGTGGACATGTACAGTAATGGTGTCAAGTTGCCCACAACGACTATGCAATGTGGATGTTTGTGCATGTAGATATGTGTGCAGTACCAATGTAATCCAAATCACAAATAACTATGACATAATATCAGTTCTACCATGGGCATCTGCACTGTGTATTCCTGGGTACATGTTGATAGTGCCTACATATTTGCATTGTTACTTACTGTTATTGTTACCCCTTCTTTGTTGTACAATGCACTATTTCCAGCCCTGTTTACTGTAGCTTCGTTTGCATGCATGTTCGCTTGGGGTTCCCTGGAACACTGCTTACACCTGCAATGCAGAGTTACAGTGCTTCTGTAGACTCCTAGTGACATCTGCATAGCGTACGATACGTATGTCAACTTTACACATGACAGAACGTCACTGTCTGTCCTGTACGCATGTACGTTGCCTGTGACACATTGCACATGTCTTACCTGGCATTTACCCACATGTGCAGTCATATATGCCAGTGCTATGAAACAGTAGCGGTACACCCACACATACACACCTTCAGTATGTTGTTCCCCATTGGCCCTATGTGTTGGTACTCACCATGGCAATCACACTACTAGGGTAGCATGTGCAAAGGTAACCTGTGAATCACCTCTATGGTCCAGTTGTGGTTTATGTGAGACATGTGGCAATGTCACAGCTGCCACATGTATGCAGTCAGCCATCACCCTTTTCCAGGAACGTACAACACATGTGTGGGATGCCACCACACAGCCAATCTGGGGACTGGGCTCTCTGAACCCAGTAATGCCATACCCTGTCAGGTGGCATGTCATATATACTACATCCTGGACAAACTTCAACCCCAATCCCTGCTGCTACTATTGATAAAACCCCTGAAGATGTTTCTGATAGTTTTGACCAATTCTTTACTGAGACATTTCAGGCCCTAGCTAGCCATCTACCTCCTAGCTCCCCTGGTCCTGAAAGTAGCACCCCTAGAAACCTACTTGCGTTCAGCTGCCAACCAGTCGCCACTTCACTTCTCCGTGCCTTGATTGAAACAGTGAAACCCACTACACTTTCTGCTGATCAACTCCCTGCGGTACCTATCAAAATCAGATGATGCTATTGCTTACCCCGTCTCAAAAGTAATCAAACAAACCATGGTAGAATCTAAATTTCCCACCATCTGGAAAACATCATATGTAATCCCACTTCACAAAGGAGGCAGCTCTACTGAATTCTCCAATTATAGGCCAATAGCTATACTCTCTCCACTTGCACAGATTATGGAAACTTTATTCATAGACAATTCATGCACCACCTAATCCAAAATCGCCTTATGGCAGACACTCAGCATGGCTCCCGTCCTCATCACAGCACTACTTCAGGCCTCCTAGCCTTTACTAACACCATAAACCATACTTGCAACACTAATTATATATCCTCAGCCCTCTTTTTGGATCTTTCCAAGGCATACGATATGGTTGATCACCAACTTGTAATCCACACCCTGCAAACATTCTGTCTAGATACTGGAGCCTTCCAATGGTTTCAATCCTACCTGCATGGTCGACAGCAGGCTGGCCTCTGGCAGAACAAGCTCTCTAACCTTCTACCTAACACCCTCAGAGTACCACAAGGCTCTATACTAGGGCCCTTGCTGTTCTCCATCTTCATTAATGACCTTTATACTGTCATCCCAAAGGTCAGCTGTATCCAATATGCTGAAGACTCTACTCTGATCTGCGAAGCCACATCTCCAGTAGAGTTATGGTCAGCTACCCAGACCACCTTTAATACAATAGAAAACTGGCTTTCTGAACATCGTCTGATCCTAAATCCCAAATAAACTAAACTACTGTTATTTCACCAACACGTAGGTCTACAGCTTTCACCTTTACCATAACATCAACTGATGGCACAATAATCTCCCCTGACCCATCTATTAAACTATTAGGTGTCATCATAGACAATAATCTCAAATGTGACCTACATGTTAACCAAATTATCAAAGCCATCAATAAAAAACTAGGGTCACTTTACAGAATAAAAACCTTCCTAGCCCCTCCAGCTAAAGGTGCCATAGCTCGCTCACACCTTCTTTCAACCCTTCTGTATGCATCCCCTCTACTCTCGAATATGACCAAGACTG
This sequence comes from Protopterus annectens, assembly GCF_019279795.1. Taxonomy (NCBI): domain Eukaryota; kingdom Metazoa; phylum Chordata; order Ceratodontiformes; family Protopteridae; genus Protopterus; species Protopterus annectens. The sequence goes on from NC_056745.1 coordinate 1,406,922,238, forward strand.
TCCTTAACAGACACTCAATTTGCTACAACCACATTGCCAGGTTTGCCAGTGGGCTGCCTTTTAGGACACATCATTGCATCAATCTAAATCAGCTTGGTTGGCTTGCAATACCCAGCCTAATACAGTATAACCAACTGATTATGGCCTATCAAATCCTCTATAATCCGGACAATACTCCTGCACTTCAAATATTATCACCCCCTATAACAATCCTAGACCGCTTCGATCCTCTAACAAACTACTAATTTAGACTAGCAAATTTAATAACACAGCCGGTGATTCTCTTTGCAAACTCTGTAAGTAGATCCTGGAACTCACTTCCAGCTGATATTACCTTACTTTCCACCTTAGGTCAATTTAACACTAGACTCAAACAACATCTGTCACTTAACTGGCTATGTCAATGTATCAAGCCTGGCTAACTCGAATGTGTAAAATCTGTGAACCAGTTTACTGTGTAATTTAATTTAATCCTGACTTGTGCTCAGGACTAACATTAACCTGTGGAACATGTTTAACTTGCTTACTTATGTTATCTCTGTAAATAATCTGTTTGTAATATGTAATGCTGGTATTATGTAATGCTGTATCTGCTTACCCTTGTAGCTTTTCTCCCTGGGCCTCCCCTGGAAATGGACATGCATCCAGTCGGACTATCCCGGTCAACAAATGTAGGATAAATAAATAAATAAATGAAATATATTACAGTGACTACAATACAAGTCAGACATTGACACACACTGACAGCATGCTGAACACACTGGGGCATACGTGGGGACTCAGAATAGCATCCTGCCTGAGCATCACACACCTCCGCAGCTGGCACACAGGCATATGTTCTTTCGGAACAGAGCACATGCCACACATGGCACACACATCCCCTGTGCCACACACTCACAGCCTGTAGGGCTACACAACACACCTGCTACAGACGTGTCAGGTACCTGTCTTGGGTACTGCACTGGGGTCCCACTCAACAGGCTGTATCTGGTGAAGGTCACAGTGATATGCCTCAGGGGCACTATGGTCCACCACAGAACACATGCATACAGGTCAGTCAGAGGCATGGACACATATGTCTCACTCATTGACCATGCCAGTATGGCTGACCTGAGACATACCTCCCTGGACTACATGATAGGGAACATAGAATGGATCTCTCAGCATGTGGCACAGGCCAGTATGAGCCTGATCTTGGTTGCCAACATACCCTCACCAGGTATGCTACCACTATATGTGGGAAGGGTGTTGTATGTCTACATTATGCTCAGTCTCCACTGTCATTCATAGGGTATCCACTTGCTGTCAACGTGTGCTTACATGCTAGGGAAGCCACAATGATGTGCAAGGGTCATCTTGCATGTGACACCCATGGCCCAATGTATAATGGCAAAGCTCCTTGGTACACACATACTGCCTTATGCTGCAGGACATGGTTTACATAGCCACCTCCGTGGGTATCACACAGGTTAGGACACTAACAGTGCTGCTACACAACAACAGCAGTGTACACCGGAAGATGCATGCACCAGACACTGTCCTCAGCACGGTGAACTGCAATGTCTGTGCAGTACCAGATTCCTGATTCATGGCTCACAGGTGTTACCCATCACTGACAGGTTATGCCCCATACGATGCCTGTCGCCCCTACCACATGTAACACACATGGACAGGGGGGTGGTATCCCAAGGTACCACAGATACACACACCTCCAGGTTGTTGGCACAGCACAAAGCATCAGGGCCTAATCATGTGCAGCTAACAGTGTGTCGGACTGCCATCTGGTTCATAGCCTGGCACACACAACCCTTCCATACACAGGAAGACCACCTATCCTCCATAACAACACTAGCAATATGACAGTCTCAAGAACTGTGTTTATATGGCTGGACTGCATCCAGCCAAACATTGTGCATGAGCATTACTGTAGCTACAACACACTAGTTGAAGGGTTCACAGCATGTGGTCACTGAATTGCAGTGGAATGACATGTTACCACTACCACAACAGGTGGGAACATGCAGCACCTGTACATCGACTACATGTACACTATATGGCCCAGACCAGATGTGTATCCCCTGCTGTAGGTATTTTACCATATACACCCACACTGTATAGAGACATACCACGTGCGGACCCTGCACAGTAAGACACAGTCATATTGGTATACATTGCAAATACCATTTATCCACTCGAGGCATGTGTCAGACATGGTAACTACTGCAGGTCACAGGTATTTATGTGTATGTGTCACACACATACATCATGTGCAATGCCATTGCTGGTTTAGGCAATGGCATGCATTGTTATGTACAAAGACCCATACAAGGTCATACTGTGTGACGCAAACACACGTGGCAGTTGTGGGTTACCAAAACATACCTATCTGTACTCTGACAATGGTAATAGACACAGTAGCAGAGCGCACTATTGGCATTACTAGCCAACTAGCTCTGTTTAGCTGTGCTGATAGTGTGGTGACATCCCCTGTGTTTACTGGGGGAATATGCAGCATCTGGTGTATTGTAGTATTTGCCAAAAGGATCTGTTCTCTCACACTTGCATTTACACACACCCTACTACCCCCACACACACACACACTTGCCATTTGCAGGATTCATTCCCCTACCTAAGTCACAACACGTGAGAGAGACGCATTAGCAAAGCGCACTATTCGGATTACTAGATAGTTCCTTTTCTCTGGCTGTACTTATAGGGTGCTGACAACATCAGTATTTTGAAAGGGTAATGTGCATCAGGTAGTGTGATCTCCTGACTGCCAAAACTAACATGATTGTCATACGGAAATGCACACACACAAACTCCCCACTTCCAAACACACACACATGCCATTTACAGGTTTCAAACTCCTACCTAATTACATTACGACACTCGGGAGAGACGCATTAGCAGAGCTCGCTATTCGCGTTACTGGGAGGCTTCCATTCTCCTGCTGTACTTATAGGGTGCTGACATCATCTGTGTTTAGAAAAGGGAATGTGCATCCTGTATTGTGTTGTCCCAGTTGCCAAAAGGGACATTTCCCTCACACAAAATTGCACACACACTAACCCCCAAACACACACACTTGCAGGATTCAAACCACTACCTAACCATGTTATGACACTCGAGATGGACGCATTAGCAGAGTGCGCTATTCGCATTACTGGGAGGCTTCCCTTCTCCTGCTGTACTTATAGGGTGCTGACATCATCAGTGTTTAGAAAGGGGAATGTGCATCCTGTAGTGTGCTCTCCCAGTTGCCAAAAGGGACATTTCCTTCACACAAAATTGCACACACACTAACCCCCCTCATCCAAACACACACACTTGCCATTTTCAGGATTTAAACGACTACCTAACTATGTTATGACACTCGAGACGGACGCATTAGCAGAGCACGCTATTCGCATTACTGGGAGGCTTCCCTTCTCCTGCTGTCCTTATAGGGTGCTGACATCATCTGTGTTTAGAAAGGGGAATGTGCATCCTGTAATGTGTTCTCCCAGTTGCCAAAAGGGACATTTCCCTCACACAAAATTGCACACACACACTAACCGCCCTCATTCAAACACACACACTTGCCATTTGCAGGATTCAAACCACTATCTAACTATGCTATGACACTCGAGACAGACGCATTAGCAGAGCGCACTATTCGCATTACTGGGAGGCTTCCCTTCTCCTGCTGTACTTATAGGGTGCTGACATCATCAGTGTTTAGAAAGGTGAATGTGCATCCTGTAGTGTATTCTCCTAGTTGGCAAAAGGGATACTTCTTTCAAACAGTCTTGAACACACACTAACCCCCTTCACACACTGAGCATGTACAGGATTCAAACCCCTACCTAACTATGTTATAACACTCAAGATGGACGCATTAGCGGAGTGCGCTATTCGCATCACTGGGAGGTGTCTCTTCTCCTGCTTTACTTATAGGGTGTTGACATCATCAGTGTTTAGAAAGGGGAATGTGCATCCTGTAGTGTGTTTTCCCAGTTGCCAAAAGGGACATTTCCCTCTCACACACACAAACCCAACTCACCCACACACACACACTGAGCATTCGCAGGATTCGAACCCCTACCTAACTATATTATGACACTTGAGGGAGATGCATTAGCAGAGCGCACTATCCGAATTACTGGGCATCTATCCTGCACCTGTAGTATTTATAGGGTGCTGACATCTTTATTTCTACAGAGGTATGTACATGTAGTACTACCTGTCAGGTGGGGGATAGCATATATATGCATTTGCAGCCACCTACGTCAGGGTCAGATATGCACATCACACTGGCAGGTTATGTTCTATACCATGCTTTGGGACCACAGGACCTGTATCACAACACAACCAGTCCAGAACACCACACCCACATACAGGACACACACTTAGCTTCCCTGGGAACAGTGCCAGGATATGCAGGTGTTCACATACACCATTCCAGTTGTTAACATCAGGTACAGGCATATTGTGTGTGAGAACTACTCAGGCCTCTACCACTTTACCCTACAGCCACTACAATTTGTGGGTCCATGTGCTATGGCAAAACCACACACCACAGCCACATGGGGGAATACATATTGCACCTGTCCATCTGCAATGTGGGTACTCACTGTTCCACACCAGAGGTAGACCACCATTGTTGATATCTGACCATACCCACCTTTCTCTGGACATCCATATCCCATCTCCACCCCCAGGCAAGGTTGTCACTGCACACAAACTGTATTTAGCACAAGCAGACACTACACTTGTGTAGACTGGGGTGGACGACTTCAGAGGACCCATGCTGGAGGACTATACTGGCCACTCAGCATAATCCTTGACAATTGCATTCTATGAGCATGTGTACGGTTTGCATTGGTCTTGCTATCCCACATATACCCATTACTGCTCCACAACAAGACAACTGTCAGCTGTACACCAGCCATATATGCGCCGTACAACAGACAGAGTGACCTAATACATTGCAGAGCTGTAGCCCACAGAGGGAGGACATCTGTGAACAGTTCCGGCATGGCACTTCATTCACACATACGCATTACAACACAGTGTTGACAGTGGAATCGTCCAGAGAATGCAGATAGGGCTCCCCTCAGTCTGTTATTGACAGAAACCTACTGTCAGAGATACTCAGCAACCCTCTCACAGCACACACCGACAACATGGCTGTGGCTTAGCGCATTCAATCCCTGGGACCTCCATGGCGCCCCTGCTTGACAGAGGCACAGCTCACTAGCCTCACATGTTGCCTTCTGTGACCTACTTTACAGTGGCACAGTAGCCTACTATCCTGGGGATGCAGATGCCAAGCACACTCTGGCTGAGCTGTCATTCCCTAGGGCAACAAGCCTAGTATTGACCTCTACACCCATATGTTCAATTGTCGGATGCACAATATTTGTTGTGCTGTTCTACTGTTTGCAGGTCTTTATTGCCATAGCATTCCCTGTTCCTATGACCAACTTGTGTATCTGTGGAAGATGTTTGCATATGACGGCGATCCACTATATCAGTTATGTCTCTGATGTCATTTACTGTGTGCACCTGGCTGATTGCTGTGTTGTGGTTGGTTCCTGGACTGACACGTACAAATACCAGATATGTGTGGCCAACTGCTAAATGGAGATATGGCCTAAGTGTGTGAGCATGCCCAGTTCAGCCTTTCCATGGCATGTTGTCTGACATATGCCTCATTTATCAAAGTGTGCGAGCATGCCCAGTGTGAGCTTTCCATATGTTGCACTCTGAAGTCCACCACATATTTGGGTGTGTGTGAACTTCAACAATATCTCACGCTTATGGTTGTGTGTTGGGTGTCATGTTGTGTACTAACTGGCCAACTGCTTTGTGTCTGCCACAACAGGGATTATACTGTGCCTGCAGGGATTGCATGGGATACTTTGCAGACAGTTCTCAACATACTTTCATAATGACCTAACACTGTAGTACCGTATAGTGTACTGGTTCAGTACTTTCACTGTGGTGGACAGTATCCTGGGCTTTAGTCCTATGACTGCTTGACATCTTCATAGTGAGCACAACAGACTGTGTAGGGGCCAGTTGTGCACATATGACCATGTTGCAGTATGTTCAGATATGGACTACCTACACCAGGCTCGTCCAACATTGCTAGTGTATTCCACAACATGGGTGGACATTGGCAAACACTAGCGATGTTCCCTAGGCCATTTCTGATGCTAGTCACAGGGTGTGTTTGCCCTTCGACACACATTGTAACTGGAGTTTGCCATGACATATGTCATGGTTAGTATACTGTGCCTCCGTCTACCTCTGACATAACAGTGATACCCAGGGTTAGCCTACCATCTCCCATACACTCATCAAGATTCCTCTTGAGGGGTGTCGATATGTGGCTCTCTGGCTGACCTGTACCAGGAGTTTACTGAAGAGTGGGGGTGCCTTCTCTGTTATGGATCATTCTGTACAGCTTGTCCTATGTATGTCAGTGCTGGGGTTCAGGTCTCTCATGTGCATAGCTCACTGCCATTCAGATTGTACAAGGTGCAACATGTTCATTCATTCCAGGTTGGACATGGCTTCATACATCAGGCACAGCTTTCCTGTAGCTGGGAAGGATGGCGGTGTGTGGGGCTGCAGTTTGTTTACTCAGGCAACACATGGCATCTGTTCATGTTTTGCTACCCTGGTGGGGTACTGTTGTGGACTTTACAGTTGATGGAGGTGTCTGCTGCGGTATATCCCACAGGGGCTATTGTAGTCAGTTGTGACGCTGATGGAGGATGGCTGCAGAGCCACAGTGAGTTCCCCTTATCTACATCTGCCAACCTTCATGTTTGGGTGGGTATATGGTACATGTTTCTGCACTACAGCCACATGTTTGTCCAGTGCAGGATATTTATCACCTTTGTACCCAGGTCTCACATTACATGTTAGGTACCTCATGGGTTAACACATGTGTGGTAATTTGTGGGCACTTACTGTATATCCACGGTGGTTGTCTATACACAGTTCTGCAATTAGCTTGCTGACATGGCTATGGCTACAGTTGTTTGTTTGTAGGTGGCCCTTTGTGGGTTGCTTGTGTCAGCTGTGGGTCGGATATGGTGGGCTGTTTGTACTCCTCTGCATACATGTTCAGTCACAGTCCTTCCATGTTGGCCTATACCTATGGGACATATATACAGAACGGGGGTGGGGGGGCCAAGACCAGGCCTTGTGGGATGCCACTCATATCCGCTTTGTAGTCTGACATGGATGCGGCATGTCTGACCATGTCAGTTCTGTCCTTGGTCTGCTTTGCAACCCCTCTACTGACATAGGGGTATATATTTAAGCTGCTGAACATATCCATACTGAACTCGTACAGTATTGTCTAGAAGCATGTGCACGGTCCAGCTACGCTGTCTGGACCACGTTGTCCTCATCAATGACCTTAATGACTGCTTCAAATGGGTCAGACATGTTTAGGGGCAGGTTCTGCAGTTACGACAGCCACACTGTGTAGGGTCCAGTATCAGTAGGTCCACAATAGCCTTCTGTCTGCGGTACATACTGATCCTTTCCATAGCTGTGCAGAACAAGCTTGTCAAGATCCTGGGGTGGTAGTTTGGAGTAGCCATTCAGGCAACACCTTTGTTGTGATGGACCACTGTTATTGTACACTGCTCTTTGGGTACATATCCTGTGGTAAGGCTGACATTGGGCAGTAGTGTAATTTGGCATTCCATTATTCTTGGAGTCCATGTTGGCCTCAGCACAGGACACCATCACATACCTTTGCTGCTGTGTGTTCTGCTTTGCAGATGATGGCTGTTACCTCAGCATCTGCAATGTCAGGGGACCATCAGTCTGCTGGGATAGGTATTTTGCACTCGGGAGGGGGGTGTTTGCACTACACCTGACAGGTTGTATGTTAGCAATATGTGTGTGTGTTTGGTATGTTGTTTGTAATATCTGTGTGATTCGGAGCATATCTGTGGATGCCCAACATGGTTCCTACCATCAGTTGGGTAACCCTTGTGATTATCCTTAGTGTCTTGTACGTTTTGTATCTTCATAGGTTCATGGGTTCATACTAGGCTATACACCCTAGGCCATTGGTAAGCCTAGCCAGAGTGTGTGTGTCTTTCGCCACCCCTTGCTATGTTCAATTATGGCCATTTATGAAGTTCTTCACTGTGCCTCTGTCTGGTCATGACACAGTGAGGACCCCAGTATACATGTACGGTCATCCATCCACTTGGCAATATTCCTGTTGAGGGGTGTCAGTGAGGGGCTCTGCCTACCATGGATTGGGATCCTGTTTCTGGATGTGGGGAGACTCTGGGTTATGTATCTGTCCCTCCAGCACATCTTATTTCATTATGTGTTGAGGCTGACATCTGTGACTCTCACAGCTCCAATGGCTTTGATTTCCTGTGGTGTAGCATGTCCATTACTCCTGTGTTGGACATGGCCTTGTACAACAGACATACAATGCCTATGTGTAGGCAGTGTGTGACTGCAGTCAGCTGGGGTGTCTACAGCCAGGCAGCATATGACATATATTTCACACCTTTTATCCTGTTGGTGGGGTAACTATGAGGTCTTCCGAACCGCTGCAGGTGTCACGTACGGTACATCCCATATGAGTCATTGTACTAGATTATGGGTCTGATAAGGGAACAGTACAGCGGCACAGTGACCTCTGTTGATATTGATGTGAATCCTTTCATGATACGGTGTCCAGTATCGACAATCTTCATAGCCACATTGGCATTGTGGGTGTCACATGACAGATTAATGTCGACCTGTGTCCTTAGGTCCCTGATTACTCCTTGCATACATAATGGTTTGACACCTATGTAGTAATTTGTGTGTACCTTGTCTGGTATTTGGTGGGACATTCATACTGTCCAGTGTCTTCGGATGTCGGGGTGGAGTTCTTGTGTGTGAGAGTGTGGTCTGTTGCATGCTACAGACTGTACAGCAATTTTGACTACAGTTATGTGCACATGGGTGGTCTCCGCTGCTTTGTGCATTGTCAGTTACCTGGCAATATGGGTGTCTGTGCTGCATATGGATACTCCCCCTCCTTTGATGTTTTGGTGCAGGTGTTGGGGCCATAACACATGATATATGGTATAACCTAGTAGTGCTGGTGTGCTATCACTAGGCTTGCAGCAGGCTTCTGTCACTGCACAGACATCAATGTTCTCCATAATGGGAAGTGCCTCAGGGGCATGCATATTGCAGTTTACACATCTGGCATTGGTCAGCATTACCCTTATGTTTCCTACCACTTATGTTTTCTAGGGTGGTGGGTAGTCTTTTTGGCCTTGCCTACATACGGCTCTATGGAGGCGGCAAAGGCCTTATCCAGTACCCAGACGCACAAGGGTAACAGCTGCAAGCCATCCCTGGAAAAGCAGCATGGCTTGTCATGCTTGACATCTCAAGCAGACAGACATTAGACCCTCTTGGACTGACAGCTGTAACTGTGCCAGCTGTTAAACATGAGCATTCTGTGTTTGTACTGTGGCATCATTCTTGGTGAGGGTTGGATGCTGCACACAGCCAGTGTCATACCGCCCTGGGGTACATACTCAGAGGGACCATCCATGTCTCTTTTGATGTTGACCAGGGAGGTACATCTCAGGTAATTCACACCAGCATGGACATTGAGTGCATCATATTTCTGCTTGCTTTGGGGTGACCTGCGTACTTGTGTTATGTGGCATTTTGTGGCAGCCTACAGGCAGCTTACTCTACCCTTTCCCTTGTTCAGTCTGATGAGTGGGACAGCAGTGTGCCTGCCTATACAGACACCTATTATGACTGTATCAGGCATGTTGTTTCTCCTTCTGGCCTGTGACTGTTTGGCACACCAGCTTTGCGTACTATTCGTTGCATGTGCTATGTTTGAAAGTTGTGGTTGCTTGTGATCTGCTTTGGAGGCTTCTGTTGGTGTGTTTGTAATTAAGGCCTCCGGGAATATTTGTCTGTGTTTATGTGTTTGGTTTACAGTTGTAGTAGGTCTATGTGGGACTGGGTTTGTGGTGTATGTGGTTACCTTCTCCTCCTGACTAGTTTTGACAGTATTGAGTTGGTGGAGCTCAACCTCTGGTTTGGATACATGGATGCATCTATCACATATATTTGTATTTATTGGGGGGTGTTGTGGTTGTCTCTGTACTTGGGACTGGTGTCACATTGCCTCTGGATTCACAGATTCTACTTGTTGTGGCTGGACTTAGTGGATTGTATGTGTGGACATATGTTATTGCCATACTACTGGTCAGTGATTACTTCCCTTTTATGTTTGCTCTATCATGTGGTAGCTTCCTCATTCTCTTGCATGGTTTGGTAATGGCTGGAGTCCAGCATGCCAGATGCCTGCATGTATGGCATTGTGTGTTGTTGTTATTTGTGATTGCATACTCCAAGCATTCCTGGCTGTGTTCATGGAATGCCTGTATAACATGTTCTGTGGTGTGTCCCATATTCTGCACTTGCACAGGGACTTTTGTTGATTCAACATCGGTTTTGAGGGCTGCAACCTATGCTTTACACATGTTTTTCACTGTGGTATTCTGGCCAGGGACTGGGGTCAGGATGTGTATATCCAGTGTGATTACTCTATGGTCTGGTCTTACCAGTGAGGGGTACACTTCTCATCTTGCCATCCAGTACACATGTTGCTGATTATCACATCCAGTATGCTTACCCTCTTGTGGGAGTGGTACATTGTTCCTGGGCATTTTGGTTTATGGAATCTGGGTAATTTTCTCCTACTGTGTTGGTGCTAGTATAATGCTCCCGGTGTACGTCTGGGTATTTTCAGTCAAGCAATATAATGTGGTTTGGGGGGCTTGATATATTCATGTATTCCGACATAGGCCAGGTGCAGTTCCTGGTATTAGGACAGTAGTCTGCAGCAGGCTATATACTGGGAGGTGGTTTTAGCCATTGGTATTTGACCATGGCTAATCCATGCTGCTTCTTGTTGTGGTACCAACATGGGGGTGTGGTTATCCTTGCCATTTCTTGCTAGTCACCCTCCTTTTGTAGCTTGTTCCATGTTTTGCGGCTGTACAGCACAGTCTGAGGTGTGACCTGGTAGTGTTAGGGTGCTGATGTGAGCCTTGACCCAGTTCTCTATTACAGGACTGATATCTACATTCTCCACACTGTGTGAATTTACACTGTGCACATCTTGCTGTTTATACATCTGTCATTGGGTAGCATTACATCTAGGTTCCTATCCCTTGTAGAACCTATGAAGGTGGGTTTGTGTTTTGAGACTTACCTATTCAGGGCATGCTGTGGGTACTGACAGCCTTTGCAGTATCCATGGGGCATGGCATGACAGATGCACGCCACCCCTAGCAGGTGGTGCATCATGTCAAGCTCCGCATGTCTTCCCAGTCTGAAACACATTGGCTTCCCTTTGACTAACTGCATTACTTCAGCCAGTTATTGCACTTGATCATCCCATCGTCATTTTGTGGCTTCATGCTTGGTGAGGGTGGATGTTAGTCAGGGTGCTCAGGTGTGCATATAGTACATGGTGTTACATTATTTAACACATAGCATTCATGCCTCAGGTGGTGCTGCAGGGCTGCCTCTGTCGGATGCACATATTACACTTCCCTGTACATGTTTGTGAGCAGGTCATGTCATTTTAGGCATCCATGTTATTATTTGAGTGAGTCAGAGGGGGTATCATTCCCAGGGTTCCTACTGAGCCAGTGTATGTGCTATGCGTTGCCTCTTTGCCAAGGCCAGGGCATACTGAGCATGCCTCCTTCTGCCTACTGGGGCAGGCTCAAGTTGTTCCTCCTCCGAGTCACGCTCTGCCTGTGATGGCCTTGGCAATGGTGGGGGGCTGTTTGGCCCGGCCCTATGCTGGTCCTGCTGCAGCTGTTTTCGCAAGATCATATTATGTAACATAACACATACCATGACAATTTGGGTACATGTAGTTGGTATGTACTGCAAGGCTCCACCAGATGTGTCCAGACACCGGAACCGTGACTTGAGCAGCCCAAACACATGCTCTATTACATTACGTGTTTGTGCGTGTGCCTCATTATGGCGTTCCTGCTCAGGTGTGTGAGCGCTTCGGATGGGTGTCATCAGCCACGGCTCCAGTGCATAACCTGCATCCCCCACCAGGTGTCCATGTGGGATGTCCCCATTGGCAAATATCTGGTACAGCTGCGTCAAATGCCAGATGTGGGAATTGTGGTAACTCCCAGGGCACCCAGCACACACATTCATTATTATGCCCTGGGCATCACACATGACCTGGCAGTTGATGGAGGGGAAGCCCTTGCGGTTAATGTATGCCCTATCCCGCTCACCGGCTGGTGCTTTGATGCATTTGTGCGTGCAGTCTATTGCACCCAGTACCTCAGGGTATTCCGCTATTTGCTGGAAGAGACACATATTGCTGGCCAATACCTCATGGGCATTGGGGAAATATACATGATCACCGACATGTGCTGACATGGCATCCAGGAACTGGTGTAGTACCCTGGAGGCTGATGCCTGTGATATCCCCATCATATCGCCAGTTGGTCTCTGGAAGGTACCTGTTGCTAGTATTCTTAGGCCAACACACCTTGGCTTCCACTGGGATGGGTTCCCCTCTGTTGGTTTTGTGTGTGAGGCGTGGCCTGCACAGCTCAACAATTTGCTGCAGGAGCTCTCTGTCCACTCTATAGCGCTCTACTATCTCCAGCTCATGTAACCCGTGGTAGGTGACCCTGGGCCTGTACACTCTTCTCCGTCTCCTCACTGTGGGTTGTCTGGCACCATCTGCATTGTCACCACCCTCAGCAAGTCGCCTATGTCTCATTATGACAGCTATGGCAGCCCCTAACATTTCTGCTCTGAGTTCACCTTTTTCAGTTTTCACTTCTATTAGCTTACTCCTGCCTTGCAGTGTCTCTTAAGGGAAACATCCTGCACTACTGTTTGCAGAGTTTTAAGTGCTGGGCTGGGCTACTATTCTGCCTGTGTAATTGCCTGCTTCTAATTGTTTTCACCTGCTAGCTTCAGCAGTTATCCCTGCTAGCTTCCTATTAATTCTGTTGCTTCCTTTTTCCTCTCTGTTTCCTCAGGGGGGAGCAATGTGCATACTATCAGAAACACGCTCACAGTGGCTTACACGCGTGCACACGTGCTTACACGGTTCAGAATCTACTTATTCGGTTAAAACGCGTGCACACCCGCGCAAACACTGTTACATGTCTGCCAACAGCCTCCAACATATTCAGCCTGCCCTACACGCGCGCACACCAGCGCAAACACTGTTAAACATCTCCGAACACGCTCCCATATGCTCAGTCTGCCTTATACGTGCACACACTGCCCTACTCGTGCTTCATGGCGCGCACACGTGCGCATGCATGCCCAGCAAGAAACTTTGGTGTAAGTAACAGTGTACACCTTCCATTTCTTGACTTTCCATGACTTATCTAGTGGCACACCTCTTTCCATGATCTGTGCCTGTCATCTGTCATGTTACACTGGCCTCCAATGAACTGCATTTCTTTCTACCATTCCCCCCTGTGATGTCACCTATCTCCTACTCTATTCCTCCCCTTATGTATCTCTTACACTACTCAGACTGTGCTCATTTGCTATGTGACTGTGAGATTCAGTATCCTAACCCTCATTTACATGAGATTGCCTACTAATGCTTAGTTACATGTCTTAGACTCAGCTTCCCCCCTTAGCAACCACTACACGGTGGCCATGTTGTTTTTGGTCTGCTGGTCCCTGCATTGTCATTCCATGTATTGCATGAAACCCACATTTGTGGGTTTATAACCTTCATTTTCATGTTTTATACAGCGCAGCCTGTTTGCGCGGGGCTGCGCTGGGTAAAAAAAAAATTATATTTTTATTATTTTGGCATCGGGATATATTGCCAATGGCCACATATTTGGCCAATGGCATGCTGCCTGAGTCATATGCACCCTTTTTTTGGAGCTGACATGGCTCCGTTGTGGAATTTGCAGAAACGTACTCAATTGTCAACTGAGTACATTTCTGCAGCTAAAACGTCTCTTACACGGACTGGTTTCTGCTTCGTGGATCGCTAATATACCTCATTTGCATACCTTTCGGCTGCAAGCGAGGTATTTAGCATGTCCACGCCCAGTCTGTGTAAGAGACGTTTTAGCTGGTCTCTTACACGGAGTTCAGGGCTGTTCCTGGATCGCGAGGCTTGCATGGAGTGTTGCACGTCTCTTACACTCCGTGCAAGCCTTCGTGAATCCTGCCCATTATCTTAAAACAGTAAATATAAAATATGTAAAAAATATAGTAGTTAACAATAAACACTAAAAACCCCTTTTGAAGACATAAAAGATGTATGTGTATATATATATATATATATATATATATATATATATTTATATATATAGGTGTGTGTGTATATATTATTATTATATATATCACCGTAAAAAAGGTTAAGAATAAAATAAGACATGTTAAAATAAGTCAATGCTTAAGACGTCTTGCTTTTAAAAAAGGGATTAAGGAAGAAGTCCCATTAAGCCCTGGATAGCGTTCAGCATCAAGTTTTAAAATCCATCTTTGCTCATGGCTTTCTGTAACATTTTCAATGTCTCCTCCTCTCAAATTTCTATGAAAATGTTGCAAAACAAAGAATTTAAAAGAATGGGAAGCGTCTGTACGTATAACATGATTAGCAAGGGCATTAGATTGTTTATTATTTCTAATATCACGAATGTGTTCTAAAATTCTGTCTTTTAATGGCCTGTTAGTTTTGCCCACATAAAATGCTGGGCATTGCTGACAGAAACTAAAATAAACAACATCTGTAGTTTTGCAATCTGAGTACTGTTTAGAGTGTAAAGTAAAATGCCTAGTTGGGTGTGTATATGTAATTTTGTTAAAAATATGGGGACAGGCGCTACAAGTTCTACAGGGAAAAGTACCCTGTCTAACAGATTTACTTGTGCCTTTATATGCATCTCTATTGCATAAGTGCTGCTTCAGTGACTTATTATTTCTGAAACTAAAATGAGGGGTACTTCCAATTATACCAACCAGATTAGGAACATCTTGTAGTAAATGCCAGTGTCTCCTTATAATGTCGCTTTATTGATTAATGTTGCTAGCAAATTGAAAAACAATTCTAAAAACATTATTGCCAGAAGATTCAGTGTCTGTATTATCGCTATTAGTGCTGGAGTGAAAGTACGGTCTACATCTAGTGCGTCTCTGTTCCCAAGCATGAGAAATAGTTTGATCAATATCCTCTGCTTGATATCCCCTTTCCAAAAATTCTGTTTTTAGTTTTTTGAGAGCAGTAGCTGCAGCTTCATCATTGTCATGTAATCTTAGAGTTCTAAAAACTTGGCCCTTAAGTACGTTCCTGGGTATATGCCTAGGATGCATACTGGATTTATGTAATACTGTATTTTTTTCTGGTGGGTTTAAAATAGATATTGCTGCTTAAAAGATTAGAGCAAAGCTTAGTGATATATACGTCTAGAAAATTAATGTCTGTTGCAGAAATCTGATAAGAAAATTTCAAGAAATTAGTGGTATTGTGTAAATATTCTACAAAGGATATAAAGTCAGTACCATCACCTTTCCATAACAGAAAGGCATCATCTACAAAACGTACATACCCCAATACTTGTCCTAAGAATGGATTATTAACAGAAAGTATGTTTGTCTCTTCCCAGTAAACTAAAGCCAGATTGGCATAGCTGTTTGCACATGGTGTCCCCATCGCTACGCCAACTTTTTGCAAAAAGAACTGATCTTGAAAAACAACAATGTTGTTTTCTAGTATGATTTCTAATAAGCTACATATTTGTTGAATTTTAGTATTGGTAAAACATTTGTTAGCTGTTAGAAATTCTCTTATCATGTCAATACCCCAGCAGTTAGGTATGCTAGTAAAGAGAGATTCTATGTCCATGGTAACAAGGACAAATTCTGTATCTTCTGTTATACTATCCATTCTGTTGTGCAACATTTCTAGAAACATCTTAGTATTCCTAAATATTGTGTGACAATTCTCTAATAGGCCATGTAGATTACCTTCAACATATATGGAAAGGGGTTCAGTGCACCAACCAGCTCCAGAGACTATGGGTCGCATTGGTGGAATAAAGAGGTTCTTATGAATTTTAGTCAGCCCATAGATACTAGGAATAGTGGGTTTGTTAATATTAAAATATTTAAATAATGATTTGTCAATTAAGCCAGTAACTAATAGATCAAATAGCAAAAAAGACACTTTGTCTATAATAGCATTTACAGTCATTTTTGAAATACATTGATATGTATCTGAGTTAAATAAAAGTTTGTCCATTTGCTGAACATATAACTCTTTATCTAAGATGACTATGGCACCACCTTTATCGGCTTGTTTAAAAACTACAGAATGTAAATTTTGTAATTCATGTAGAGCTCTCTGCTCTTCTGGAGTTAAATTACAAAAAGAATAATTAAAACTAGAAAAGGCAGCTGTATCTCTGAAGGCAGTTTCACAAACATCCATACATTTTTGAATATCTGGTGGAATAGGTGGCATAAATGTACTAGGTTGCTTATACATGTTTTGTGTATTATTAATTGTATTCATTGGAAACAAACATTTTAAAGCCAAATTTCTACCTAGTAACCTTAAGTCCTTGAGCATTTCTGTAATATCAGCTTTCCTTGCAGGTATAAAGGAAAGCCCTTTATTTAATAATTTAAGTTGATCTGCATCTAATTCAAAAGAAGAAATGTTAACAACCAAACCTGAATTTATATACGTCTCTTTTTGCGGAGGGGAACTGCTCCCTGTTTGATTGATTCTGAATGCCTGTCCGTTGTTTGGAAGACTCTTGGCACGATGCCTGAACGGTAGTGCTGTCTTCAGAGTACAATCGTTTTTCTTGTCTTTGTCTAAAAAAATACTTGCTTCTCTTTTTGTGTCCAAAGAATCAGAATCCACGTTAGTAGAGGTATTTAGATCATGCGATGTTGCTTCTGGCGCTGACGAGTGAAAAGTCTTTACTTTATTTTTAGGTTTAGTCCGCTCACCTCTGTTCAACCTTTTTATTTTTGTTCTATTAAATGCTATTGTGTGTCACCTTGGTTCACTGTTTTTTGTATTTACTCTTATTTTTGCACCTTGGTCTTACCCGCAGCCGTTTCTTTGTTTATTTATTTTCTCTATTTTCTCTATTTTTATTCGGCTAAGGGACACATACGTTTATGGAGGCTAACTCAACTGAAAAATCCAGAAATGGACAACATCATAATTTCCTAAATATCTTGGATGTTCCAGTTAATCCACTGTTGAACATGGATTTACACACTACATGTGATGATACTTCATATACTCAACGTTTACCAGAGTTTCTTGAACAATATAAAGTTTTGGAAAACTTAACCTATAAATATAAGAGGCTCCAATGGCAACGTTTGCATCTACAGGCTTCACTGGAAGCTAAGGTAATACCTCGTGGTCTTAGAATTTTAAATATGCCCACCTATGGAGAAACTTATCCAGATTTACTCCGCAGATGGCAAGATCTTAATTTACAATCTAGTGCTAAATACATGGAACTGCTTTGAGAATTTTTTACACCTATTGAATTTCAGCTTAAGTCACAAATCATTGCCCTAGAAACACAAATTACTGAGGATTTTCCATGTGAAATCACTATTAACAAAATGAGTCAGTTACAGGACAATATTGTTACTTATGAAAGAAAGCTTCAGACAACTAAATTATCTAAATTGAATAGGGACAAATCGGACTTTGTTAAAAATAATGTATTTTCATGGCCGAGAGAAAATATAAATAGATCTTCTCAAAGCAATATTGCTTCCAATAACACACCAAATGTAAGATCTTTTCAAAGCAATACTGCTTCCAATAATGTGCCTTGTGTAAATAATGACTCAAATTCTTATGCAGCTCGAGCTGCTGTTTCTGGTTTTGCTCCTAGCGCTTCAGCTGGATTAATTACAACAACTAAAGCTATTCTGAATGCAAAACCTAGCAACTCTATGCTTAACAATGATAACAGGACTTTAAACGAAAATACAACCCCAGATGCAGTTTCCGGCTCTACTTCCGGTTTTCCAATCACTCAGACTGCAGTGACAACAGAATCTCCGAACACTAATGCTAGCGATAAGGCCTATCAAACTTCAATTGTAATAAACGATAACCATAAAGCCTTCAACAGTAATGGGACTAAACCTAAAAATAAAGTAAAGACTTTTCACTCGTCAGCGTCAGAAGCAAGATCGCATGATCTAAATACCTCTACTAATGTGGATTCTGATTCTTTGGACACAAAAAGAGAAGCAAGTATTTTTTAGACAAAGACAAGAAAAATGAATTTACTCTGAAGACAGCACTACCGTTCAGGCATCATGCCAAGAGTCTTCCAAACAACGGACAGACATTCAGAATCAATCAAACAGATGCAACAGTTCCCCTCCACAAAAAGAGACGTATATAAATTCAGGTTTGGTTGTTAATATTTCTTCTTTTGAATTAGATGCAGATCAACTTAAATTATTAAATAAAGAGCTTTCCTTTATACCTGCAAGGAAAGCTGATATTACAGAAATGCTCAAGGACTTAAGGTTACTAGGTAGAAATTTGGCTTTGAAATGTTTGTTTCCAATGAATACAATTAATAATACACAAAACATGTATAAGCAACCTAGTACTTTTATTCCACCTATTCCACCAGTTATTCAAAGATTTATGGATGTTTGTGAAACTGCCTTCAGAGATACAGCTGCCTTTTCTAGTTTTAATTATTCTTTTTGTAATTTAACTCCAGAAGAGCAGAGAGCTCAACATGAATTACAAAATTTACATTCTGTAGTTTTTAAATAAGCCGATAAAGGCAGTGGCATAGTCATCTTAGATAAAGAGTTATATATTCAGCAAATGGACAAACTTTTATTTAACTCAGATACATATCAATGTATTTCAAAAATTACTGTAAATGCTATTATAGACAAAGTGTCTTTTTTGCTATTTGATCTATTAGTTACTGGCTTATTTGACGAATCATTATTTAAATATTTTAATATTAACAAACCCACTATTCCTAGTATCTATGGGCTGCCTAAAATTCATAAGAACCTCTTTATTCCACCAATGCGACCCATAGTCTCTGGAGCTGGTTGGTGCACTGAACCCCTTTCCATATATGTTGAAGGTAATCTACATGGCCTATTAGAGAATTGTCACATAATACTTAGGGATACTAAGATGTTTCTAGAAAGATTGCACAACAGAATGGATAGTATAACAGAAGATACAGAATTTGTCCTTGTTACCATGGACATAGAATCTCTCTTTACTAGCATACCTAACTGCTGGGGTATTGAAATGATAAGAGAATTTCTAACAGCTAACAAATGTTTTACCAATACTAAAATTCAACAAATATGTAGCTTATTAGCAATCATACTAGAAAACAACATTGTTGTTTTTCAAGATCAGTTCTTTTTGCAAAAAGCTGGTGTAGCGATGGGGACACCATGTGCAAACAGCTATGCCAGTCTGGGTTTAGTTTGCTGGGAAGAGACAAACATACTTTCTGTTAATAATCCATTCTTAGGACAAGGATTGGGGTATGTACGTTTTGTAGATGATGTCTTTCTGTTATGGAAAGGCGATGGTACTGACTTTATATCCTTTGTAGAATATTTACACAATACCACTAATTTCTTGAAATTTTCTTATCAGATTTCTGCAACAGACATTAATTTTCTAGACGTACATATCACTAAGCTTTGCTCTAATCTTTTAAGCAGCAATATCTATTTTAAACCCACCAGAAAAAATACAGTATTACATAAATCCAGTATGCATCCTAGGCATATACCCAGGAACGTACTTAAGGGCCAAGTTTTTAGAACTCTAAGATTACATGACAATGATGAAGTTGCAGCTACTGCTCTCAAAAAACTAAAAACAGAATTTTTGGAAAGGGGATATCAAGCAGAGGATATCGATCAAACTATTTCTCATGCTTGGCAACATAGACGCACTAGATGTAGACCGTACTTTCACTTCAGCACTAATAGAGATAATACAGACACTGAATCTTCTGGCAATAATGTTTTTAGAATTGTTGTTCAATTTGCTAGCAACATTAATCAATATACCGACATTATAAGGAGACACTGGTATTTACTACAAGATGTTCCTAATATGGTTGGTATAAATGGAAGTACCCCTCATTTTAGTTTCAGAAATAATAAGTCACTGAAGCAGCACTTATGCAATAGAGATACATATAAAGCCACAAGTAAATCTGTTAGACAGGTTACTTTTCCCTGTAGAACTTGTAGCGCCTGTCCCCATATTTTTAACAAAAGTACATATACACACCCAACTAGGCATTTTACTTTACACTCTAAACAGTACTCAGATTGTAAAACTACAGATGTTGTTTATTTTAGTTTCTGTCAGCAATGCCCAGCATTTTATGTGGGCAAAACTAACAGGCCATTAAAAGACAGAATTTTAGAACACATTCGTGATATTAGAAATAATAAACAATCCAATGCCCTTGCTAATCATGTTATACGTACAGACGCTTCCCATTCTTTTAAATTCTTTGTTTTACAACATTTTCATAGAAATTTGAGAGGAGGAGACATTGAAAATGTTACAGAAAGCAATGAGCAAAGATGGATTTTAAAACTTGATGCTGAATGCTATCCAGGGCTTAATGGGACTTCTTCCTTAATCCCTTTTTTAAAAACAAGACATCTTAAGCATTGACTTATTTTAACATGTTTTATTTTATTCTTAACCTTTTTTATGGTGATATATATATATATAATAATAATATAATATATACACACACACATATATATATATATATATATATATATATATATATATATATATACATACACATACATCTTTTATGTCTTCAAAAGGGGTTCTTAGTGTTTATTGTTAACTACTATATTTTTTACATATTTTATATTTACTATTTTAAGATAATATGTTTAAAACAGAGATGCACATATATACACATATATATATTTTGCTGTCTTTTTAAATAGTAGCAAATTATGACATCACTGATTATGCTTAATTGATGACTAAGCAGTTATTTAAGAGTTGAAGTGCATTTTAACTTTGTCTGATGAAGCAACTATTGTTGTCAAAGCGCTCACCTCTGTTCAACCTTTTTATTTTTGTTCTATTAAACGCTATTGTGTGTCACCTTGGTGCACTGTTTTTTGTATGTACTGTAGTAACTAGGGGTAAGTGGGCTAGATGGGCCAAGTTTTGCTGTCAGACTAACAAAAAGTGGATATTGTATGGAGGGCTAGGGATAAAAAGCTAAATCAATGCTTTTAACGCACAACTGAGTTGTTTGTAGGCCAGCAGTGCAATCTCTGAGCAGCTTTGTAAAAATGATCACAAATCCGTGTAAAGACAATACTTAAATACAAGCAAAGTTAAATGATTAAATAAAGTAACCAAAGGGAAAGCCAAAGACTGAACCTTATTCCACACACAGTCTAATAGAATAGTAGAAAGAATGAATAGGACCATTACCAAACTCCTTGATCTCTCTCTCTCTTAAAACCCTGCTGCCTCGTGGTTTTGGCATCTTTCCAGGCTTGATAGTTGTTGCTGAAGAACCTACCAAGGGGGGAAAATGCTGAGAGAAGAAAGGAGCCACTTTTGAGATTTTAAGTATTTTCTTCTGATTTTTTGTTTAAAATTTCTGCTTTGCCGCCTACTTTTCAGCATTTTCCGGCTTGCTAAAGTTAATAGCCGTATTAGAAACAGTATTTAGAACACATCTAGAGCCTGTTTACTGCATTTCCTGTGTTGCACTTAATTTAAAATCGTTTTTTTTTCTTAAAATTGCATTTTACCTGACTCTGGCCTAGCACTCAAGTGTGGGGTCATTTATTGCACTGTTCTGGCTATTTTGCTACTTGTGTATCTCTGCTACCTTTAAACTAAAACAAAAAAAAAAAAACAAAAAAATCTTGCTTTTTTTCCCACTTTCTGAAATTTAAAAAAGTCCAGTTACAGGTTTGCTGTTCTGAAACTTTTGTAAGTTTCTTGGAGGCCAGTGCTTGCTTGGGCTAAAGGGAAGTCTCTGTGTTCATCAGTGGCAGTGATTAACACTGAACAGCCTGCCTGCCCCTGTAGGAGGGGTTACAGCCTAGAAACTGTAGTTTTAGTGGCCATTTTGGGTCAATTCCAAACTCCTTGATCTCTCTCTCTTAAATCCCTGCTGCCTCGTGGTTTTGGCATCTTTCCAGGCTTGACAGTTGTTGCTGAAGCACCTACCAAGGAGAGAAAATGCTGAAAGAAGAAAGGAGCCACTTTTGAGATTTTAATTATTTTCTTCAGATTTTTTGTTTAAAATTTCAGCTTTGCCGCCTGCTTTTTGGCATTTTCCGGCTTGCTAAAGTTGATATCCTTATTAGAAACAGTATTTAGAACAAATCTAGAGCCTGTTTACTGCATTTCCTGTGTTGCACTTAATTTTAAATTGCTTTTTTTTTTCCTTAAAATTGCATTTTACCTGACTCTGGCCTAGCACTCAAGTGTGGGGTCATTTATTGCACTGTTCTAACTATTTTGCTACTTGTGTATCTCTGCTACCTTTAAACTAAAACAAAAAAAAAAAACAAAAAAAATCTTGCTTTTTTCCCACTTTCTGAAATTAAAAAGGTTCAGTTACAGATTTGCTGTTCTGAACTGTTTGTAAGTTTCTTGGAGGCCAGTGCTTGCTTGGGCTAAATGGAAGTCTCTGTGTTCATCAGTGGCAGTGATTAACACTGAATAGCCTGCCTGCCCCTGTAGGAGTGGTTACTGCCTAGAAACGTTTTGGGCTAATTCCCAGCTCTTTCAAGTTCCCTGCCTTAAAACCCACTTTTGCGCGATTTTGCGCAGAGCGCAGCATCAGGCAGCGCCGCTTAAACGGGTTTAAACTATTCCCGGCTCCACAAAGTCTGCTCTTCACTTTTTCCCTTAGAACTGTTCTAAATCTCAAAGTAAGCACTCTATTTTCATTCTAAAGCCCTGCACTTGATCTTATAAGTAATCTTATAAGTAAACACTAACTAAAGCACTACACCCTCTTATACTCCTTATAAGTACTTGGCTCCCTATTGGTCCTTTCTGATCAGTCAAAAAACTGTTCCTTATACTGTTCTGGCATGTCCAATAGTCAGTTTCGGGTTTACTCTCCAGTCCAGCTGGTGAATCTGGGTATCTTGAGGCAATGTTACAACTGCCTTATGTACACAGACCACCCTCTCCTCCTCCCATCAAACTCAAATATATGTGAGAGATGCAACTATATAGCCAAACTGGAGGCAGAGCTCTCTCAACCCAGCACTGGCACAGTCAGTAAGGAGGAGAAGGTAACCACACACACCACTATTCCAGTCTCACATAGACCAATCACATCAGCAAACCAAACACATAAACCCACAAAAACATACTCGGAGGCTCTAAATAAAAATCTGCCAAAGCAGCAGAGACCTCCAAAGCAGACATCCAAGCAACCACTACCCCGCAACAATACCCACGTATCACATATTTCACAAAGTCAGTGTGCCACACAGCCACAGCCCTTAAGGCTAAACAACACACCTAACACACTTGCAATAGGGGACTCTATTGTCAGACACACTGACGTCCCTCTCACCAGACTGAACAAGGAGAAGGTCACTGTAAGCTGCCTGTCAGGTGTCAGGATCTTCCACATAACACAAGCACTCAGGTCACTCCAAAGCAAGTACAAATATGACTCCATCATTGTCCATGCTGGTGTGAATGACCTGAGACGTACCTCCCTGGACTATATGAAAAGAGACATAGAGGAGCTCTCTGATCATGTAGCCCAGACCGGTATGACCCTGACCTTGAGTAGCATCTTGCCCTCACCAAGAATGATGCCACAGTATAAAGACAAAATGATCAATTTTAACAATTGGCTAAAGTATTTCTGTCATTCTAAGGGGATTCAGTGTCTTTCAGTCTGGAATGACATGCTTGAAAAGCCACGTTGCTTCGCTAGGGATGGCTTGCACCTGTCACCCCTGGGCTTTCAAATACTGGCTAAGGCTCTTGCCACCCCCATAGTGCCTTTTTTAGGCAAGGCTCAAAAGACAAACCCACCTCCATAGACAACACAAGAAAAAAAAAAACCAAGGGTAATGTTGCTCAACGCCAGAAGTCTAAACCTCTCCTCAGTATGGAGAATTTGATATCTCTGCAGTGACAGAGACCTGCTTCAAGGCCCCAGAGAGCACCCCAGCACCCCCAGGTTATACCTCATACCATGCTTTTCGGCCCCAAAACTCTGACCGAACCACAAAAGGTGAGGGAGTATTCATATTCATCAAAGATACCCATACCTCCAGGTTAGTGGCACTACACGAAGCATCGGAGACCATCCATGTACAGTTAACAGTGGGCAAAACTGCCTTTCAGTTTTTAGCCTGCTACAGACCACCCTCCCAAACACAGGAACCCCACTCGGCCTTCCTGAGAACACTGGAGAATATGAAGGTCTCTCCAAACACAATAATATTGGGTGACTTCAACTACCCAAACATCAACTGGGAAAACTACTCAAGCCCGAACACCCTTGCCCAATGGTTCCTAGAATTTATATACTCAAATGCTATGGAACAACTGGTCACCACTCCCACAAGAGGGGATAACATATTGGACCTGGTTATCACCAACATGGGGACTCTATGTTCCACACCAGAGGTATGTCCCTCATTGGTAAGATCAGACCATAAATTAATCTCACTGGACATCCATATCCCATCCCCACCTCCAGCCAAGGAAATCACTGTGAAAAATTTTTCAAAAGCAAATTTCGCACTTCTCAAAACCGAGGTGGAATCCTTCAAAGCCACCGGGCCAGTGGAAAATACTGCCCAAACAGCAGAATCCTTTACAAATGCATTCTATGGACACCTACAGGAATGCATGGATCATGCTATCCCAAATAAAACAAAGACTCACTCCTCCAAAGTCTGGTGGACCCCGGCCATAAATAAGCTATACAACAGAAGAAGAAAGCTACTACATGATAGAGCAAAATCCCAAAAAGGAAAGGCATCTCTGATCAGTATTAGCAAGAAACTACGATCCCTCATAAAATTATCTAAGGCCAGCTTCGAAAGAAAAATTGCACAAGACACTAAAGATAATCACAAGGCCTTCTTTAGTTATGTCAGGAATCTGGGGGGCAACTCCCAGATATGCTCTGAGTTAGTACAAAATGACAAAAAATACACTGATCCCACAGACATTGCCAACATCCTGGCAGACAGGTTCAGTGCAAACTCCCCCCCTTCCCCCCAAAAGACCAAATGTCTATCCCAACAGAATGTAGCCTCCCTGACATCACAAATGCACAGGTGAGAGCTGCCCTCTCCAAAGCAAAAAACACAGCATCAATGGGACCAGACGGTGTCCAGGGCTGCATCTTACACGAGCTCCAAGAAGAACTAAACCCTCACATAAAGTCACTGTTCAGTCTCAGCCTTGCTAAAGGATATGCACCCAAGGAATGGTGTACAGCAACAGTGGTCCCGCTCCACAAAGGTGGTGCCACAACAGACCCAGGAAAATATCGCCCTATAAGCCTGACAAGTCTGGTCTGCAAAGCTATGGAGCGTATCATCATGGAACTCATAAACAAGGACATTGGTAACCTCCAGACACTGGATCCCACCCAATTCGTCTTTGTTAAGGGCAGATCTTGCCTCTTGAACCTGGTCGACTTCTTTGAAACAGTTACTAAGGCCATAGATGAAGGGAAGGTAGTCCACACCGCCTACCTGGACCTTGCAAAAGCCTTTGACACAATACCCCACTTGGGCATCATAAATAAGCTCACCAGCTTAGATATCAACCCCTATGTCAAAAGATGGGTTGCAAACTGGCTCAGGGATAGAACCCACATGGTCAGTATTGCAGGTGCCATGTCATACTCCAAACCAGGTACAAGTGGCGTCCCACAAGGCTCAGTCCTGGGACCTCTCTTGTTCGGTATATACTTTTCTGAGTTACAGGCTAATATGGGAGGACTATGGCTGACCAAGTTCGCAGATGACTGCAAGCTGGGCGCCATAATCGACTCTCCGGCTGACACAAGCATCCTCCAAAAGGGTCTCACAGAGACGGATAACTGGTGCCAGAGCCATGGCCTTAAGCTAAATGCCAAAAAGTGCATAGTCATCCCCTTTGAGAAAAACAACGTGCACACAAATGACCACATAGGTGGTAATCCATTAAGTACGGAAGAAGTAATTAGGGATTTGGGGACCCAAGTAGAGAGAAACCTCTCTTTTGACAATCACGTTGCCAGAGTGGTTAGAAAAACCTTCTATATAGTCCACCTTATCACGAAAGGGTTCACATCTAGAACAAGAGAGGTCATTGTGCCCCTCTACTCATCACTCATCAGGCCCATAATTGAATACAATGCCCCATTTGGGATGTACCTTACCCGACACCTGCAGCAACTGGAGAGGCCCTAAAAGTACCTCACCAAGAGGATCAAGGGACTCAAACAGATGCCCTATGCAGTTCGGCTAAAGAAACTCCAGCTCTGCTCAGTTGCTTACCGCCTACTCAGAGGTGATCTATGCCTGATGTATAAAGCTATGTCCAACCCAGAATTAATGGACATGCTCCATCTCAGGAAATCCAAATCCCTTAGAGCTACATGCTCCAGGGACTTAAACCTCAACACAGAAATAAATAGGACATGCTGGAGGGACAGATTCATATCCCAGAGGCTGCCCTCACTCCGGAACAGAATCCCAGTCCATGTTAGGCAGAGCACCTCACTGACCCTCTTCAAGAGAAATCTTGACGAGTGGATGGGAGATCGTAAGTTCACCCCTGGGATCTCTACTGTGTCCCTGCTAGACAGGGGCACAGTAAACTAACCTTAAAAGGGCTATCTTCTGTGACCTACTCTACAGAGGCACAGTAAACTGATCTAAAAGGGTGGTGAAAGCCAAACACACTCTGGCTAGGCTTGTAAATGCCCCAGGGCAGATAGCCTAGTATAAACCTATGAACCTATGAACCTATAAGGAGAGACTTACTAAAGCTTGTACGGAGAAAGGACCTAACTGGGTCATGCATTTGCCAGTTATTTTGTTGTGAATAAGAGCATCACCTAATGCTAAGTAAGGAATTTCACATTCTGAGTTTATGGCAGGAAGAAAAATGCCATTAAATTTTCCCTTTGACCCATCTGTAGATTCACAGCCTTAGTTTACTTTGACACATCACCAGGTTTAGTTACAAACTTTGCAGAAATCCATCAACAGCAATGAGTCTATTTCATGCAGGCAGGATGTACAAGATATTAGGAGATCCATCGACATTGTACAGTTGAAACAGGGCTAACAGGCCATGCTAAGGCAATTGGTGTTTGGGGCTGTTTTGCCTCAAATTGGGAAGGACCATACACTATAGTCAAACAGGTAGGGCATCTAGGGCATCTAGTGTATCAAATCAAGAGGAGTGATAAGAATCACAGAGAGAGGAAATTTAAACTTGTACACATTGATCAATTAAAGCTTGTTAAGAGTGTGGATGCAAATCCAAGAAAATGATACTGCTGTTTGTGCTTTACAGGTCATGATACAGACTATATTGCCTGCTTTGGATTTTCTGAATATAGTCTTTTGAAATGGGTATCTGTCAACAGCAGTCATCCTACCTTGCACAAGAGATGGGTATGTGGGGGATTGGAAGGCCTAATTGTACATGGGACACAGCAAAAGAAATTGGAACTGTGGGGAGGCCTTTCCAATACCTCACCAGTGACTTGGGATGATGGAGTGTAGGACTCACATTGGTATTATTGCTTGACTTGATTGTGTACTTTGCAAGGTCTGGGATGCTTCATTCATCTAGTGTGACTGGATTGCAAGCAGAAAAACAACACCTGAAGATGACAAGTGACTGTGAAACAGTTTATGTGCCAGAGAATGACACTTTTAAAGCTTATTTTTTTATTTTTCTCTAGATATAGTAGAGTATAAATGGTATACATATAACAATACATTGTTTGCATGGAATGTTGTAAACGTTACAGACTTTTTAGTGAACAGACAGCTTGCTAGTAGAATGTACATTAATTTGTCTCAAATCTCAGAAGGCATATTTTCTTTAGGGTTGACACAAGTATATAAGGCAGATGCAGGTTTGCATTCATGCAAGGTAGTGATATTACAATATCAAGTTTTACAAGCTGAGTTTTGGGATCAGGTTATATCTCAAGAACATCAACAGGCAAAGAGGGAAGTGGTAACATGGAAATACTGGTGTCCACCTTATAATACATTTACTAAGCTTTAGTTTACCTATGCGAATGCTTTCAATTTATCTCAATGTTGGATTTGTGTGCATGAGCCAGTGGCAGGAAAAGGTATTCCTCAAGTACCAGTTTCAGTTACTCTTCAAGAAATAGCCATCATGCCAGACAGGCTATATAATGAAAAAGGAAATGAAGTAAACAGTACAATAATTGAGGAAATGAATGTTAATAGCACTCATTATTTAACTCTGAGGTCAACAGGAAAACGGTTCATTTGCTGTAAGAGAGAGGAATCGTGGTACAATGATGTACTAACTCCTAAGGTACAAAACATAGGCAATAGCCAGTGTAATTTTACTATTAGAGCATTTAGGCATTTATATCACGTTATCAAAAGATAAAAATAGCGAACGCTATTTCATCGAACCTAAAATATCTAAACCACATAATATCGAACATTCAGAACAGTGAATCTTTTCCTTGGGGAAAAAATTCACTATTCTGAAACACAGACAACACAAGCACACCTAAAAAACATCAATACATGCACACACATACGCTTATAATCCTACAACTAACCCTACACTAAACTATACATACACTTACCTTAACCCAGATCCTAACCCTAAGGTCTGTCACTATCGCACACTCACCTAACTCACGTCCTAACCCTACCTCACTTAACCCGCCCCTAAACCTAATTCACCTAACCCGCGCCCTAACCATAACTCACCTAACTCGCACCCTAATCCTAACAACCACACAATCGCACACTTACCTGAACCCAACCCGTAAATCTCCACCACAGTGCTGAAAATAGCGAAGCCACAGAACAGGCCAACTGAATTCTTTCCCTAGGAAAGAATTAGATGATCTGCAGCTTCGCTATTTTTAGCATTAGATCAAAACGGGTCGATATTAGAACATTCAAAGTTTTAAAACTTTGATGTTCTGATATAAACTGCATTTAGAGATAGGGAAGGAAATATGCAGGGTTAACAGTTCATCCTTTGTCCAATTTGCCTGAAGATTTACAGAAACCGGTTGAAACTGTATATGGCATTTTTCCATGCTGCTTCTGGAACAACAGGGTTGGCATTCAAACTATGACTTAAAGCACATGCATTGTGTGTGTGGGAATGGAGCCTATAAATGGCTACCACAAAACTGGTATGACTTGTGTTAGATAGGATATGTAATACCAGCCATAAGACATGTTAAAAAACTACCTGGTTCAATAAGTTTCAGAAACCACAGTGTCAAAAGCGACTTAGAGTTTGAATTTCAAGATAAGGTGCAGGTTTTAGATAACATCACATATACATCAGAATTTGGATTTGAAGACTCTGAAAGCTATGGAATTAGGTGATGGGGTAATAGCTGGAGCAGGTATATTTCCTTCATATGTAGCTGTTAAAGCCATTTGGGAACTGCACAAGTTAGCCAAGTTACTGGAGGTTTTGGCCACTAGTACTTTTGAAGCATAAAGGACATCACTTTGAAAATGACCATGATGTGTATGGTGGTCCACCATAATAGCATGGCCCTTGATTACCTGGTGGTTTTCCATCATGAGACTTGTGGGTTAATCGGGATGGCCAAGATTCTAGTAAAAAATTATGGTAGCTAGTCATACAGATATACATTTGTGAAGTAGCTACAAATGTAGGTCCCTGTAGACTTTTGTCAGGGACCTCAGGGGCAACTGTTAGACTAGGGACTTCTATTTTAAAGTAGTTATTAACCATTATACAGACTAAAAGGTAAAATAGGCCTTGAAATGTAGTGTCACAATTTTGTTTCATTTACACATACATTTTAGAAAAGGCAGTTAAGCAGAATGGAAGAATAACCTTACTGGTCATGCATAAAAGATAACAGTTCCCAAGGGAAGGCTACAGACTGTTCTTTTTCTGTTCTCTTTCTCAAGGGAAAAATCAAAGGAATGCTAGATAATGAGATGGCTAGGCACCTGCAAGACTGAAAAACAAGACAAGGCCTATGAACCAAGGTTAGGGGGTGTGGATGCAGTTTACAAAGGAAAATCACTGAACTGAAGTAATATAATATGTTGTGTTCAGGATAACAGTTCAGTTAAAGTCTGATGCAAAACTTGTTCAGATGAAGTTATTATAATTTAGCTTTTAGTTATGCTGATCTGAAAATATTGGTACTTCCAGTTATGTTGATTTGAATATGCTGCTATGACATCTATATTTGCTGCTATTACTATATCCTACTCACTACAATAAAATATTTTAAATCAAATGAGAACTCCGATTTTATCAGTAGGCTTTACTCTCCTGCCACAAGAGTCTAGACCACAAACCTTCCTAATGTAAAATAACTGGTTTGTAGCCCAAGTGCTTAAACCAGAACTAAGCCACATTCAAAATAACAGACACAATAAACCTTCAACCAGCAATTCCCAGCTTAGAAGGGTGCAGGCTATTTTCTCCTGCCATAAGAGTTTAGACCACAAATCTTCCTAATGTAAAATAACTGTTTTGGAACCTAAGTGCTTAAACCAGAACAAAGACACTTAGAAAAACAGGGACAATAGGCCTTCAACCAGCAATTCTGAGCTCAGAAGGACAGAGGCTACCCACTCCTACCACAGGAGTGTAGGCTGCAAACCATCTTAAGATAGAAAAACTAACCTACAGCCCAAGTGCTTAAGGTTGAATGAAAAAGAGGGTTGCCACTGAGTGTATGTGGTCATTCTAGAAAGGACAGTAAAATTTTTGTGTGCAAGAAATATAACGAAGAAGAAACTTTATGGTTTTAGTGCCTGTTAGTGTAAGATGAAGTAGATGCTAGTAGTAATAAAACTTCAGTTAACGATGAAATTACTGAAATTAGTAAATGATATATGTGAATAGCGATTTGCATGGTTAAAACTAATAAAACAATGTGATCATGCAAACTGAAGTAATAGAAAATGAACATGTTGTTATGCTGTATTCCAATGTAGTCAGAGAGAAAAAGTTGTGACAGAAAGAGGACAATTACGTATCAAAGCATCTAGCAACAAATAGTTAATTTGTACTGAAACCAACCAAGTATCATATATTCAATAATGACATATGCAGAACCACAGTCAAAGAGTGTATTCAACAATTCAGAGCAATACGTTTACATGCTTTACCAAACTTGTTTCTTTGAATTACTGAATGAAGTGTTGTACTCTGGTTCTAGACAGAATGATTTTAACCACAGATGAAGGAAAGTGAACCTTCTATGGGAATTGAGTATGAAAAAGGAAATTGCAAACATGGGTAGTGAATGATATAAAAAATGGAAAGGGATAATTTAAATCTATTTACTCATATTAAGAATAAGGCAAACTCAAAAGACAAGACAACCTGGTGAAATCACAATGTCAGTCAGTTATACAACAAAAGAAAAAAAATCTTAGGCAAGTATAGGAGGAACAATGCCCTACATACTGAAAGGCCCTTGACCAATCTAAACAGGCAACTAAGAGGGTTAGTTAATGCTTCTAAATTGGAAGAACAGATAGCTTCTCAGGCAAAGGGCAACCATAAAGCTTTCTACAGTTATGTCCGAAATCTCAGAGGAACTGCACAACAACGTGCAGAACTTATTGTGAATGGCATCACTCACACTGAACCAGAGGCCATTGCCAACCTTTTGGTTGACAGGTTCAGCTCAAATTTCACCCTCACTCCCTCCCTGATAGTTCAAAGGGACACAGTATACCGCAACCCCCCCAACCATTACTAGGGGAACAGGTCATTAATGTACTTTCCAAGGCAAAAACACTGTATCAATGGGCCTTGATAACATCCCAGGAAGTTTAATAAATAGTATGAAACATGACCTCTCTGGTCCACTTAAATCACTTTTCAGCTGGAGCCTTCAGTCAGCTTTTGTGCCCAAAGAATGGATAATGGCTGCAGTCATTACATTGCACAAAGGAGGTCCAACCACTGACCTGGGTAGCTAAAGGCCCATATGTCTTAGCAGCTGCATATGTATGGTCATCATGGAAAGCATCATCATGAAAATGATAAATAAGGACCTGGGTAACCTACAAATCCTGGACCCAACACAGTTTGGCTTTATAAAAAGGAAGACCATGCCAATTACATTTTTTGGAATTTTTTGAGAGGGTCACCACAGCACTGGATGAAGTTTAGAGTGTGTGCACAGTTTACCTCAACCTGGCCAAGGCTTTTGTTGCAATAACCTACTTGGGCATTATAGACAAGCTCACTAATTTAGGGATAAAACTTTTCATCACCCACTGGATAACAAACTGGCTCACTGATAGGACCCAGACAGCCAAAATACCAAGAGGCCAGTCAATAATGGCGGTATTGGGCCTGCTCCTTTTTTTCATATATTTCTCAGCAATGGAAGCAAATGCTGAACGTTTATGGCTGACTAAATTTACAGATGACAGCATTAACATTGACTCACCTGTAGATACTAGCATTCTTCAAGAAGGTCTATCTCTTTCTAAAAAATGGTGTGAAACCCATGGTCTTAAGCTCAGTGGTAAGAAATGTATAACTGTGCCCTTTGGGAAGACAACTATACTGACTAATTACTATGTTGATAACCCAATGGTCTGACATCTGGGTACACACATAAACAATAGCCTTACCTTCGACCACTGTGTGGTCACAGTGGTAAGTAAATCTGTTATATGTTGTGCAACTTAAAAGAAAGGTCAGCATCTACGTCCATAGAAGTCATTTTCCCGCTCTACTCTGCCTTTATCAGACTAATCATAGAGTACAGTGCTTTCTTTGGTATGTACCTAACTAGGCATATGCAGCAACTAGAACGACCTCAGAAGTTCCTTACAAAAAGAACACAAAGCCTAAGAAAGCTGCATTATGCATAGTGCATTAAAGGTCTTTGTCTCTACTCAGTCTCCTATAGATTGTTGAGGGGTGATCTCTGTCTGGCTTACAAGGCATCTGCAAACACCACACTTGTAAATCTCCTACATATTTGTAAGTCAAAGAATACCAGAAATACAAGGTCTAGGGACTTGAATTTTGTCTGTGATACAAACTGAACATGCTGGACAGACAGACGTGTCCAAGAGACTGTTTTTCTTATGGAACATGCTTGCCATCCATGTGAAGCTGAGTTCATCTATTACCCAGTTTAAGCACAACCTAGACCACTGGATGACGAATAGGAAATTTACACCTGGCCTGGCATGCATATCCTTATGGACAGAGGTGGCTTATAAATACCTGGCCTTTAATGTCCTATTTGGATACAGGACATCATTATTCTTTTGGGAAAACTTGGCTATGCTTAGAAAGGCCACTTAGGTCATTAGCCTAATAACAATCTATACATTTATGAATCTAGGTAGTGGTTATAATTCTGAATAGTATTAAAAATGAAGTGAGAACATTATTAGTGTAGGAATGGTGTTGCAGTTTAGATATAATATGTTTAGTAGACATATGACTAGTGAACATAAAAAAGAGGTATATTTATGGCTGTTTGGAAATAATATGTGGCATTTTTATAAAACTACATGTCTTAGGATAATGATATTAGTAAAAAAAAAAAAAAAAAAACTTTAAGGTGATACATATTAGAGTTGGAATTCCAAGAACAATAATGATATTTTTTTACGAGGCTATATGAGAAACTATTGCAAGCTGCAAAAATACATGCACACACATTTATGGTGGATATAGTGATGCTATCTAATGAACTAAAACAGTTAAAAAATTAAAGAGTTTGGGCCAGATTCATTATATACAAAATGTGTACACAAAGTGTACACAATCTGTATTCAAGAACATCCCTACAAAATTTGTTGTGCATTCTAGTCACTCAG
The DNA here is from genome assembly GCF_019279795.1 of Protopterus annectens. NCBI lineage: Eukaryota > Metazoa > Chordata > Ceratodontiformes > Protopteridae > Protopterus > Protopterus annectens. The sequence goes on from NC_056745.1 coordinate 1,406,956,423, forward strand.
AAAGGTTATACAAGGTGTACATGTAGTCTACACTTTGTGGTAAGCTTTATGAATCCCCCTTGGTATTTAAAGGCTGCAAGAAAGTCAGCAGGAAAACTGAAGTTAAGGATGAAGAAGGAATGACTTTGCTTGTGTTGTCTGTTCACTCAGAACAACATACTCTTATTGTCCAGTTAGTAAAGGTGTTAATGAACCCCACAGTTTGTGTTAATTCATATGAACATTACAATTGTGGGTGACTATAACTGCAACCTATGAGAAATGATAGGGGGGAATAACATTAGATATTACAGTACTTAAGAAAGTAATGACTGTATGATTTTATTTAGGGAAAGAGAGATATATGTATTTTAAAGAGATGTTAGGGTGATGATTCTATCCTGCCATTATATTCAGGTCTATGGTGTATTGCTGTAGTTTATGCTGTCTGACTTATTAAGATATAGTAACTCAAGAACTATCAATTTAAAATATGAACAGGAGAGATCATTATTACAAAAGAGTTGAGAAGTGAATACCATATATTATGGTATGAGCACAGTACGATGAGTGATTTAAATAAACATGATCACAGAGGTTGATTAAATGTAAAGAAATGTGTAAGAGTACATAAATTAAATTGGAGAAAGAGAACTCTTAGGAAAAGCATGGATGTAAGAAAGCAGTACAGAAATATAAGGAAATATTAACAAAGGCAAAAGTGAAGAGAGAATTTTTTGAAAATAATAGACACACAATGAAGATGATATTCATACACCGATGCTTGTTAAAAAAAAAGGAAGACGTAACACAATTTTTGGTGGAAGATGTATGCCATATGCTAAGGTAAAATCAATGAAAGGGTAAAATGATGAAAGGGATGTATACATAAGGAAGAGATTAGGGAAATAGTAGTTGAACTAAGAAATGTACATGAAAGTTGGAGAATCTGACAATGAAGGGAAACTTAAAAAATAAACAAGGAACATGTTAAATGGTTTGTAAGAAATTTGTAAAAAGGAATTGAATAAAATATTAAAGAAAGTGAATGCAAAGAGTACACTGTGGCCCGATGGAATATATTTCTTTATAAAGTGATAGGCACAGGGAATAAAGAAGAGAGTAATATTCTTACTTTATTACTTTAAACGTAATACATGAACAGGTAGAAGGAGGTCTTAGGGATAAAAAAATTGTGAAGAAGTTGCAAAACCCATATATACAAAAGGTGAAAAGACAGATTTAGAAAGAAAGGCAAATTACGTTAAGTAATTTGAATTTTAAAATAGAAATGAAAATTTTACAAAAGAAGTTTAGCACATTGATAAATTATGTGATTTATAACAGAATGTACAGTATATAGTGAAAGGAAGTAGGAGAGATGTTAATTTTGTTAAAGATGTGATAGCATAACAAAAAAGAAAAATGTTACCAAGTCGCTTGTATGTAATGCTGTGAAATCATTTTTAAGACAGATCATGTGAGAACATGGGAAGGTTAAGACATTATGGAATAAGCCGTAAAATAAAATTTTAGAATCTGTGTACAAAAAGAATAAGATTATGGTGAATTGGTGGATAGATGATGTTGTAAATGATTTACATAAGGATATCTAAGGAGTGGGATTATATTCATTATGGTGAAGAATACAGTTATAGGTGACTATAATGGAGATTTAAAAGAAGCAAAGAGGGAATAAAGGAAGAGGTAGCTTTGTTTTTGTGTTTTTTCATACAGCCGAAATGAAACATCCATTAGTGAGCACAGAGCCAGAGGTAAATTTTACTAGTTTTAATAAAAATATGACACAAGCTGCAGAATGTATTTATTTGAAATTGTGAAAAAAAAATTCAAAGTTTATATCACACAAACAAAAAACAAAATTCCATTTCTGTCATACAGCTTTCTACCTTCCACCAAAATTTCAGGATGATTCTGATGCTGAGAAGCACAAGGAAGACCTAAATTACCTTTATAATAAATGCAAATTAAGTAAAAGAATTCAACTTATTATCCCATCAATCCATTTTTATTTAAATAAATTTAAAATAAACATTATCTAAGAGTCATTTGACTGTTTTTGTTGTTTATAAAGAAGATGACAATTTCAAGCAATGTTACTAGATACTCATCTGACTGAAGAGTATTCTTAGATAATGCTGAGGGGGATAGAGTTTAGTGCTCCAGTGAAGAGCAATTTTTTTCTTCTCCTTTGATAGTTGCCTACCCTTCTTGTCTTAGTCAATTGAATTTTTTAAGGTATTCTATCATTTGACTGAAAATTATAGCAGAATCTTTTTTTCAGAAATACCCAGGTGAGAACATGATTATCTTTCATTTCAACTGGACAAAGAGGTTTATGACTACATGCTGCTTGAACCATTCTCTGAAAACAGTCTTGTGTTTGATTCCCAAAGCCTCCACAGAGCTTTTTATTTATTTAGTTATCAATTTATCTATCTTTTTGTTTTACCAGCATCATTTTCTTCATGCACTAAGATAAGTAAGATTATATCTCAGCGTGATGTTTGTCTTAAATATGTCAGGAAGATTAACAGTGTCAGTTTTCTGATAAAGCATTCAATCAGCATAGCATTTGTTTTGTTTTGTGGGAAAAATGTGTTCTCATTGTAATTGGAAAGGCAGACTGGAAGGAATTTGAACTATTTAAGAAAAATAAAGCATTTAATGAAGAAACATTGAATCATTTGGATTCTGCTTGAATATTTATTTTCTTTATTTTCAGGTATTGCAAATATAGAGCTCCCACATTATTTTTTTACTTGCTTATTTATTTACTGATTTACCTTTTTTTTATTGTAAGAAGGCAAAAGCGAATTGAGATAGCCACAGGGGCGGCTCATGCTATCAGACTGGAGGACTGCTGCCCCCCAGCTGTAAAAAGAAAGAAAAAGAATAAAACAATAAATAAAATAATTAGTGTACTATTGTATACTGGCTGCTTAGCTGTGAGTCCAACTGAGTTGCTGTTAAAATCTCGGAACTCAAACTGACCATGCGTGTTCGGGAAGTTTTGGGTTAAAAAAAATTAGTTTCTATAAATCGGGACTGCTGTTAAACCAGTTTGTATTAAGAAGCAAAGGCATCAGTGTACAGATGCCAGGAAGTATATGCGGTTTGTAACCACAATAAAGTGGAAGGGGATCGGGGTGCCATGTCTACAGTCACATACGTGACGTGGATGACTGGATGCCTACTGATTGGTTCTCAGATCTCGCTCTCTTCTCACGTTTTGCATTCTGGGAAAAAGAGAGTGAGAAATAGTCAGCAGCAGTACTTCTTTAGTTTGGAGGAGTTTGTTTGATCTGTCAGACACACTAGTGACTGACAGGCAGCAGAACAGTGCACCTTGTTTGACTTGGCTGTGGTGTTGGATAGAAAGACAAAAGAGGTGAGCGCTTCAACTGAAAAGGAAGGAAGAAAGGAAGGAACTGAATAAATTATAGCAGATGAGGTTAATGAAGGAGAATACAAAAAAAAAAAAAAAAAGTAAAGTTGTATTTTTTTTTTATTGTTGCATTCATTCTTAAGTTGTACTTAATTGGTGGCTTACTTACATAATTATTATATAATTTAAAACTGCCTTTCTTGAGTTTTAAAATGGCAAAGTTCTAAATTACTGATGTTCAGAACCCTGTGTGTGTGTGTGTGTGTGTGTGTGTGTGTGTGTGTGTGTGTGTGTGTGTGTGTGTGTGTGTGTGTGTGTGTGCGTGTGTGTGTGTGTGTAAATATATTCCTCTGCACTCTTACAGTTGAATTCTGTGGTTTTGCCAGTCTGGCTGTAATAGTGTCTGCTGAGAGGCAGGGAAAAGGTTTGAACTCCTGCATGCATTTTGTAGATATCTGTTAATGGTAGAAAATATTGCTTTAGCATATACCTCTACAACGTCCCTGGTTTTGCTTAAGGTTCTTAATTTTTTTTTCTCATACTGTTGCCCTGTCCCCATGAAACTTTATTTTCAGCTAAATTACTGTCGATTACAGTCAGGCAACGAAGTTATGCATTAGAGTTTCATGCTTTGTATTGTTTATAAAATGCATATTGATGCAAAACCTGTTGTTATATTAGCTTTTAAATTAATTAATTAGTGCAATATTAAAAACTGTCACTGATTATAGGACTTTGTCAAGAATTCTTGAGCAAAGCAGTTGAGATGTATGATTTGGCATTAACAATACCAGTCTTTCATCGTTGTCACTCCATACACCTCTTCATTGCTCCTCAAATGTATATTGATTATCTTATCAGCTCAGGTACACCCCCTCCCAGTTCTTGGTTGGATGTGTTTGATTAGCAACCAGTTAAATCAACTGTCTACAAGCACAAACATTTTTTGTTACTGAATATTTTCTCTGTTTGAGTCTGAATGCTACTGAAAGAGATGAAGCCAGATTGAGGCAATCACCAATCACTTCTCTTAGATCTTCATTTTTATTTTTAGGGGGGTACATATTGTCCACACCTAGGGAGCTAAATCTGTCATGTAAGATTTCTGCTGCACAGTTCTCCAAGCTGAACTATACCTTTCAACTGTCCAGATTTTCACAGAATGAATGGATTTTTGCTTCTTATTTTTGGTTTGTTCCTCATAAAAGTTGTGGTTTTCTGGCAAATCATTTAGGAATGAAGTTACTAAATAATGACATGCATTGAGTTTCAGACTTCATACCCTTCAGAAAAATGCATGCTAAAGCAAGACCTGTTATTCTATCAACTAAGTTTATACAAGAGCAATTTTAAGTACTGTTTGTTTGTTCCCTTAATATATTTGGTCTTGTCCAGATGTCCTGAATTAAGAGGTTGAGAGGTATGCACAAATAAATCACTTTATAGAATTAGGTATATCCAAACCTCTCAACTGTCCCCAATTTTGGCTCAAAATGTTGCTCTCCCACTAATAATTCCTCCACAAAATGTCAATTTTGGAAGAAAATGTGGAGGGTTTACAATTAATAAATAATTGTAATGATCAGAGTTATAGGTTCATAGGTTCATAGGTAAGTACTAGGCTATCTGCCCGAGGGCATCTATAAGCCTAGCCAGAATGTGTTGGCTTTCGCCACCCCCTTATATTAGTTCCCTGTGCCTCGGTCCAGCAGAGCCATTAGTTCTCTGTGCCTCTGTCCAGCAGAGCCACTACAGTGATCACCGGGGTAAATTTTCTGTTTCCCATCCACTCATCAAGGTTTCTATTGAAGAGTGTTAGTGAGGGGCTCTGCCTAATGTAGATTGGAATCCTGTTCCAAAGCATGGGGAGTCTCTGGGACAGGAATCTATTCCTCCAGCATGTCCTGTTTATCGTTGTGGTGAGGTTTAGATCCCTAGAGCATGTGGCTCTCTGGGATTTGTTTTTTTTAGGTGGAGCATGTCCATCAATTCTGGGTTGGACATGGCCTTGTATGTCAGGCAGGGATCGCCTCTGAGTAAGCGGTATGCAACCAAGTACAGCTGGAGTTTCTTCAGTTGGGCTGTATACGGCATATGTTTGAGGCCAGTAATCCTCTTGGTGAGGTACTTCTGTGGTCTTTCCAGCTGTTGCAGGTGTCTTGTAAGGTACATCCCAAATGGGGCATTGTACTCTATGACGGATATGATGAGTGATGCGTAGAGGGGCTCAATGACCTCTTTTGATCTGGATGCAAACCCTTTTGTGATTAGGTGGGCCACATAGAAGGATTTTCTAACCACCTTGGCAATATGATTATCAAAGCAAAGATTACTATCTACTTGCATCCCCAGATCCCTTATTACATTTTCTGTATTTAGGGGACTACCACATATGTGGTAGTTCACGGGTATTTTATTTTTTCCAAAGGGGATGACTATGCACTTTTTGGCATTAAGCTTGAGGCCATGATTTTGACACCAGGTATCCATCTTAGTGAGACCCTTCTGGAGGATGTTTGTATCAGCCGGAGAGTCAGTTATGGCCCCCAGTTTGCAGTTGTCTGTGAACTTGGTCAGCCATAGTCTTCCTGTGCTTGCCTGTACCTCTGAGAAGTATATTCCAAACAGGAGGGGTCCCAGGACTGAGTCTTATGGGACGTCAGTTGTAACTGGTTTAGAGTCAGACCTAGAGGCTGCAACTATCACCATGTGGGTTCTATCCGTGAGCCAATTGGCAACCCATCTCGTGACACAGGGGTTTATATTCAGGCTGGTGAGCTTGTCTATAATACCAGAATGGGGAATGGTGTCCTAAACCTTTGTGAGGTCTAGGTAGGCTGTGTGGACCTCCTTTCCCTTATCTAAAGCCTTGGTAACTGTCTCAATGAAGTCCACCAGGTTTAGGAGGCATGATCTGCCCTTAACAAAGCCAAACTGGGAAGGGTCCAATGTTTGAAGGTTTCCAATGTCTCTGTTAATGAGTTCCATGATGATGCACTCCATAGCCTTGCAGACCAGGCTAGTCAGGCTTATAGTGCGATAGTTCCCGGGGTCCGTTTTGGCTCCACCTTTGTGGAGCGGGATAACTGTTGCTGTGCGCCACTCTATGGGTACATAGCCTGTAGATAGGATGAGTTTGAACAGTGTGTTTAGGTGAGGGGTTTGTTCATTTTGGAGCTCATGTAAGACACAGCCTGGACACCGTCTGGTCCCATTGAAGCTGTATTTTTGGCTTTGGATAGGCCTGTTTTAATGTTTGTGTCAGTGATTGCCGGGGCACAACATTCTTCGGGTATGGTTATGGGCCCTTTAGGGGGTGAGAGGGGGGTGAAGTTTGCACTAAACCTGTCTGCCAGAATGTTGGCAATATCAGTCTGTTCAGTGTATTTTGTGCCATTCTGCACTAACTCAGAGCAGATCTGAGAGTTTCCACTTAGGTTCTTGACATAGCTGAAGAACACTTTATGGTTATCTTTGAAGTCCTTTACAATTTTTCTTTCAAAGCTAGCCTTGGATGATTTTATGAGGGAATCAAAGTTTCTTGCTGATACTAATCAGGGATGTCTTTCCTTCTTGGGATTTTACTCTTTTCTGCACTTGTTTCCTCCTTCTATTGTATAGCTTGTTTATGGCAGGGGTCCACCAGACTGGTTTCTTTTTCTTGGAGGAGTGAGTCTTGGTTTTGCTTGGGATAGCACGATCCATGCATTCATGCAGGTGCTCATAGAGTGCCTTTGTAAGGGATTCAGAAGTGCTGTCCTTTAGCATGGGGGTTGTGAACCTTTCCACCTCGGTCTTAAGTAACGTGAAGTTTGCTTTTGAAAAGTTTTTCATGGTGGTTGCCTTGATTGGGGGTGGGGGCAGAATGTGGATATCCAGAGTGATTAGTCTATGGTCTGATCTAACCAGCGAGGGTTTCACCTCCAGTGTAGAACACCAGTCGCCCATGTTGGTGATGACCAGGTCCAATGTGTTGTCACCTCTGGTGGGGGTGTTGACCAGTTGATCCAGGGTGGTCGAGTTTATAAATTCTAGGAAGCACTGGGCAAGGGAGTTAGTACTTGAGTAGTTCTCCCAGTTAATGTTTGGGTAATTGAACTCACCCAATATTAGGGCATTTGGTAGAACCTTCATATTTTCCAGTGCCTCCAGCAATGTGGAATGGGGGTCCTGTGTCATGGTGGGTGATCTGTAGCAAGCTACAATGTGAATTGCAGTTTTGCCCATTGTTAGTTGCACATAGATAATCTCTGAGGCATTGTGCTGTGCCACTAACCTGGAGGTGTGGGTATCCTTGATGAATATGGATACACCCCCACCTTTTGTGTTTCGGTCCGGGTTCTGTGGCCGAAAAGTATGGTATGAGTTATAGCCTGGTAGTGCTGGGGTGCTCTCTGGAGCCTTAAACCAGGTTTCTGTTACTGCACAGATATCGGTGTTCTCCATATTGAGGAGTGTCTTGAGTGCATGCATTTTGAGGTTTAGACTTTTCGTGTTGTGTAGCATTACCCTCAGTTTTTGGTTACTTGTGCTATTTACGGTGGTGGGTTTGTCTTTTGAGCTATAGATTACTTTTGTTTCAGAAATGCATGTAGATTCTCTTATTTTGTCAGCTGCTCAACTTAACAGTACTAATATTAAAAAGTGTGTCCCTTCTTTGACAGGTTCCCAGTTGTACTGTTTGGCTATATTGTATTTTATATTTTTACATCATATGTTTGGTCCATTTTTTATAAAATTGTAGTTGTATGGCAAATTGGTGGCAAATCATTAAAGATTGAAGTTATTAAATAATGACAGTCATTTGAGTTTCAGATTTCATACCCTTCAGAAAATTCATAATAATGCAAGACCTACTATTCTATTATCTTTCTAAGTTTATAAGAGCAATATTTAAAAATTGTCCTTATTTTTGGGCCTTTGTCCGACTTCTATTTATGGCTTTGTCCAGATTTTTTGCTCTGAGGCTAAGTATGACAAATGTGTCAAGGCTATCACAGTCAGCCAGAGACGTTTTAAATTGTGACATACTTGTTACACCCCACTCCCTCATGTAATGACTCTGTATGTGTCCAAGCAAGGCAAGGAGCAGTTATGCAGTGTAAATGTGCAGAGTACCCCCCCCCCCCCCCCATCCAAGATAGACACAAGTACTAGAGTGGCTTTTCATCTGTCCTTGATTTTGCAGAATGGTCTGATTTTCTAAGATATTTTTATGCTGTTGATTTATGCTTATTATTATTATTATTCAGAAAATGCATATTGTTGCAGTGCCTATTGCTCTATGTTTAAGTAGCAATGCTTTAATGACCATCAGGTAAGCTTGTCTGAGATTGTAAGATGCAAGTAAGCTTTAATAAGCATACTGTTAAAGAATTATCAACATTGAAAGCCTTTTTGTTGTTCCCATGCAGAGAATATTTATGTAACTAGATAACGTATAAACTTTAGGTATTGAAATGCATATGACAGTATTTGTAATAAAGGACAGGATTACAGTATTTTCAGAAGCTCATTACATTTGGAGACTTGCAGTCATCTTTGCATGTTTTACCCGTAAATTAAACAGAATACCAATCTATCATGTGTGGTCGATAACCTGTGCAGAAATCCTTTAAGCAATTTATCTTGAGCTTGTTTCTTGTTTGCTGTTCATTTTTTTACTTTGTTCATGTTTTCTCCATGAAACAAGTAGATAGTTGTTGTCAGGCAGTAGGTCTTTTTTGAATAAAAAATATTTTTATAAGTGGGGGTATCACAGAGTTTGCTACTTTCAGTATGTTACTTGGTACTTTTATAAAGCTGCATATAAATTATAATTAGAACTGGAGTGCAAGGAGAAGTGGTTGAGTTGAGTGCTGCTTGTTTTTTATACTTGATTTTGACTGGAATTCCAGTAATGTATTTAAAAAGTAGTTTTTTCATGCCTCACAACCTTTTTGTTTCCATCTAGATATTAAGTAAGCTGGCCTATAGCCAATGCCTTGAAATATTGTTTTTCTTCTCCACTTCATTTTGTCTTGATTGGACTCTCATAATGACAGTTTGGCACCCAGGGCAGCGTATTTAATTAAAGTCCCATTTTTGATGGTTTTGAACATAGCTCCACCCATTTCTCTTTGGTCACACTCCTTCCCTTTGGCCACACCCATTCAGCTGTCTCCTGCAGCCCCCACCCCCCTTTTGATTTGAAGTCACCAGCCGTCACTGGATAGCCATGCCCAATGTTGTACCAGGTTATTTGCAGGGCATTCATTATTAAATATTTTGTAGTGATAGATGAACTCAGTGGTCAGAAACTAAACATAACCATGTTAATACTTAATACTTGGTGGTACTTATATTGGTAGTAAAGCTAATATTTATCTCAGTAGTTAATGGCACTTTTATACATGGTCACTAATGTGTAAATGCTAGGATTTACATTTAAAGTTGTAAATTGCAATACCCCTGAGTGTTTTCATTTCTCTGAGCTTCATGAATCTCAAAATCAGTATACCTAAGTAGTGGGGGTACTGTGGTAGGGGGTTTGCTGTCTTGCAAAAAAAATAAAAAATAAAATAAATATATATATATATATATATATATATATATATATATATATATATATATATATGGGTCTACCTGACAACGGCAAAAGCTGATAACGCCGATGATGAGAAGACCGACACCAGAAGATCGAAAACCGGGATGACCGACGGATGAAAACCCAGACGCTGAGAACATGTGAAAAGGCTGTGTAAGTATGTAAGTATGCGGTAGTGACGGACGTTAGGGTTAGGGTGCGAGTAAGGTAAGTGTGCGAAATTGATGGACTCTAGGGATAGGGGTGGGTTAAGTGAGTTAGGGTTAGGGCGCGGGTCAGGTGAGTGTGCGATAGTGACAGTCTTTAGGGTTAGGGGTGGGTTAAGTGAGTTAGGGTTAGGGCGCGGGTCAGGTGAGTGTGCGATAGTGACAGTCTTACGGGTTAGGGGCGGGTTAAGTGAGTTAGGGTTAGGGAGTGGGTTAGGTGAGTGTGCGATAGTGACGGACGTTAGGGTTAGGGTTTGGGTTAAGGTTGTAGATAGTTGTGTATGTCAGGTTAGTGTGGGTTTGTAAGGATTGTGGTGTGCTTGTGTTGTGTGTGTGCTTTTTGGACAGGGGATTTGTTTTGTTTGTTGATTGTCGGGATTGTGGTGTGTCGGGCATGTGCGGTTTCATGTTTGTGAACTTTCGGTTATGTGGTGTCAGTGATTTCGTTGTCGGTGTTGTGGTGCGTCGTTGTTGTCAGGTAGATCCATATATATATATATATCTTTTTAAATAGGATCTGTGTTCTCAACTGTTTGTTATACCCTGTGATTGTACTTAGAAGGTCAATTGCTTAGTATTTGCATTACCATTCAGAAGCTGGTTTGTTGGGTTATAAATTCTGCTCATGCATAGAATATGTCTATTGGATACTTGACATATTTCTGAACATTTATAAAGCCAAACAATATGTTTAAAATGAGGAAAGTTCAGACAAATATTTCATTGCAATTTGTTCTTAGCATTAAATGATTTCTGCACATAACTCATTAGTGTGTTCATAATATGTGATACATTGCATGTCATACATTAATCGCTGTTACCCTAACAGTGATAGTAGTGATAAAGCTGGTAAAGACATTCATGCAACACCTGCTCACAAAAATATCAGTTTTCAGAATCTGAGCTCTTAACTTGGCACGAGGTTCAGACCACAAATGTTCCATCCTGTTTGTGCTGTATTGTTTGCTCTTGAATAAAATGTGCAAAAATTGTTCTACTGATATGTTACGTCCCAAACAAATTTACTTAAGTTTGCTTGCAGACTACAGTGTAAAACACCAAAATTCCACCCTAGAACTGACAACAATCCATGTCCAAACCCAGAAAAATCACCCTCTGAGACAGCCTCCCTCTTTAACATATACTTCATTGACACCATCAAAAAACTTACTAGCACCTTCCCACCTGTTATAACTGACTGACCAGGAATCCTATCTGTGCATTCCCCTTCAAATCTCGTACCTCCTTTCACACTTTCTCTCCCTGGTGCTATACCTCCACTATCAAAAAAACTTCTTCACAACCTCAATCCCTGTACCAACTCCCTGATAACTTACTCACAGAGCACTTACAACTCTCAGCCTCCTCCATCACATAGCCTATCAGCACCTTCAACAGGTCCATTCAGGAATCCTGCATACCTTATATCTGGAAAAAAGCATTTATCCTTCCAATTCATAAAGGCAGCAACAGCTCTGACATCTCAAACTTCGTCCTATTGCCATTCTGTACCCATTCTCAAAATACTTGAGAAATGCATTCACACTCAGCTCCTCAGTCACCTGATACAACATCAAATCCTCTCCCCCACTCAACATGGCTACTAGCTCTCCCCTCATTTCCTTCCTCGACACAGTAAACAGAGCTCGAGATGCTGGTTCCTTAGTCTCAGCAGTCTTCCTAGATTTGTCTAAGGCATTTGACACTATTTCCCACTCCCTCCTGCTTAATAAACTCTCTAATCTCAGTCTATTCCCCCTACCCTACAATGGTTTACTAACTATCTCAGTAATAGGCAGCAATCTACTAAATGGCAACACTCTTCCTCTCCTTTCATAACTACAAATACAGGTGTCCCCCAAGGTTCAGTACTGGGACCCCACTTATTCAGCATATTTGTCAACAATTTTAATTGCTCTCTCACCCACAGTACTGTTATCCAATATGCAGATAACTCAACTATCATCTGCTCTGCTAAATTTACCCCTGCACTACAGCATCACACTTAAGAAGTATTTACTTCCACCGAAACCTGGATGTCCCAGAACCATCTCACTCTGAACCCCAATAAAACAAAAGATTTAATATTTACTCCCACAAAATTCAGCCCTGTTGACAAGTCACTTTTCTCTGTTTGCTCCCAAAATAACATCAACATTGAAGTCATCCTCAGTACCAAATTGCTAGGTGTCACCATTGATGACAAATTAACTTTCGACCTTCACATCTACAGCAACATAAAAAAAAACATCAAAAACGCGGTGCCCTGTATAGGCTCAACTATTTTCTTAGCCTCTCTTGAAAAAGGCTCTGGCCTCATCCTTCCTGTTTCCAGCACTCCTATATGGTGTTACCATCCTCACCAATCTACAGTCCTCCTTGAGAACAAAACTAGACTCTTGCTACAACAAAGTCACTAAATTTGCTACAAATGCTAAATTTTCTACCCATCACTGTTCCTCACAGCATCAACTATATTGGCTCAAATATCCCCGCACTATCTCACTTTTCTACAATTAACTACAGCCCATAAGCTGTTCTACCACCCAGAAACCTGCCCTTCCCTCTCCTCCATACTCACCATATACCATCCTAACCGACACTTCAGGTCTGAAAACAAAATGTTACTATCCACAGAGAAACCTAAGCTCTCGGCTGGTCAAATGTTGTATTCCTATACTGTCTCTAAGGTGTGGAATTATCTCCCCCCTTCACTCAGAATGATCAGCAATCCTGACTCCTTTAAAAAATCCCTCAAACTACATCTCTCCTCACATTGGTTATGCTTCTATTCCCCAACACAGCCCCAACTCTTGATTTCTCTCCCTGGTGTTATACCTCTAACTATCACTTCCTTCCCTTCACTCTGCCTACTTACTGCTTCCTGTTATACCTCTATCACTTCCTTCCCTTCACTCTGCCTACTTACTGCTTCCTGTTATGCCACTATCACTTCCTTCCCTTCACTCTGCCTACTTACTGCTTCCTGTTATATCTCTATCACTTCCTTCCCTTCACTCTGCCTACTTACTGCTTCCTGTTATACCTCTATCACTTCCTTCTCTTCGCTCTGCCTACTTACTAGTTCCCTGTCACTTTACCCTGCTCTTTCGCTCCTTAGCCCTTTTATCTCCTTCTATCCTTACACTGTACTTAACTCCACATGGCTATGAACCTTGCAGATATACTTCATTCATGCATTAATTGAATACATGTTATGAACCCTGTAGATATATTTCATTCATGTGTTATTTGAATATATGCCATTTATTACTTCTATTTTTCCATGATTGTAATTTTTTCACTGTTTTTATTATCAGATGTTAAGTTGCTTGTCTCGCCTTCGTTCTTGCTGGTTGGGATCAGAGCCGATCCTCGGCTCCAACTCGGCCATCTTCTATAGCTCGAGAGCTGTTTACTGGCTTGAGGCTACCCCTTATCCCATGATGCCTAGCAATAGCTACCCAGATCTCAATTGTCGCTTCAGCTGTGAGGTGTTGTTTTTCTGGCTCAGGCTTGTATAAAGTTTTTTGTATAACTTTCTTACTCTAGAATTCTATATTTTCAGTGTTTATTGTTAAAGATTAGTCTTGTTTTTTGTGTGATAGCTAGTGTTTAGTAGTATCCCTTCTTTACCTTGTAGAACTCGTTTAACTTAGAGAGTTCTCCCCCACCCCTCCCCCTATTCTCTTCTTGTCAGGTTAGTCATTTAAGTTAGAGGCTTTCCTTCTACCTTTCTTCATAGGCTAGCCATTTAAGTTAGAGGCTTTCCTATTTAAAAAAAAAAAAAAAAAAAAAAACCTTTATCTATAGTCTTGTAGTATAGAGTGTTTTTTGTGTAGACTGTATTTTGCTTTGGTAGCTGTTGTTGTATTTGTTGTTTCCTTCTTTCAGGTTGTCGAAGGAATCCAAAGTGTCTGGATTCAAGAAGTGTGACTCATGCTGTCAGAAAATGTCTCTGACAGATGGGCACACTTCTTGCGTCTATTGTTTAGGCGCTGTGCACCTGCAGGACTCTTGTTCTATCTGCCATGCCTTTAGTCCAAGAGTCCTGCAGGAGCATAAGAATAAGCTTATTCTCAGGGGTATTTTAAAACCCTAGGATTCACCGGCCAAGAGCTCTCAGCCTGTGAAATCTCCTAAATCTACCAAGCCGTCAGCTCCAAGTTCGGAGCCGTCCTCGGCTCAGTCTCTACCTTCTACTTTGGTTCTGGCTGGTACCAATAAGACTATCTCCCCGTCGGCTCCATCAGAAACCTCAGAGCCTTTGCAGAGCCACAAGAGGCTGAGGTCCCCTTCACTGGAATCGGTACATTTGGCTCCTCGGTCTCCTTTGCTTCAGAGCGAGCGCAGTCAGCGATCCTCTCACTCCTCTTGATCCTCTAGGTTGTCCGATCACGATGTGGAGAGAGTGGTCAGTAGGTTGCTAAAGTCACAGACACTTGCCAAGATGTTGTCCAGCCCTCCTCAGCAGGTGTCAGCTCCATCCACTTCTATCGATGGTCCTCCTCTGACTCCAATGAGTTCGGAGCTGGAGTTCATTGGGGTTCAAGTAGTGGAACCGTCGGCTCCGATAACTATACATCCTTCGGTTCTGATGTCGGCTCCTATCCCTTCGGTGGTGCCTTCTGTCGAGGGATCTGGGCACCGGGCTTCCCTCATCGGCTCTGAGGGGGAGAGTGGCATCGGACTCTTGTCCAACCCCATTCTCCCTCTCAGAGCTTCGGCGCAGGTGAGCTCGGTTCCTACATCGGTCTCGGAGCCATCACCCTTGGTGTGGAGAGGGATTTTGATTTCTTCAGAACCGGAGCTTTCTCTGCATTGTGGCAGTGACACCTTCAATGTCATGAGGAGTGTGCTGGCCACTGAGTCAGCTCCACTATCGGCCTCACCTGCTCCGTCTCCTGTAGGGCCTGTGCCAACCTCTGCTCCTCCTCCAGACCCCAAGCATAGGGAACTGGCACTCCAGGGCACCCCATTGGATGTTTCCTCTTCTTCTTAGGCCTCCGCTGATCATTCAGAAGAGCCCCCTCGTAAGAAGAAGTGCAAGAGGAAGCACATTGACTCCCCTGAGTCTGTCACTTCTGATACAGATTTAGATGATTTGGAAGGGTCCCCAAGATCCCCCTCTGAGGATGTTTCCTTCTTGGACATCCTAGAAATGCTTAAGCAGAGGGGGAACTGGAACCCCCTAGCCCCTACCGAGGATGAGTCTGTATTTCTGGATGCGTTCGGTTCCTGACCTTCCACCTCCTGGGTTTCTCCGCCTTTCGATCCACTTATGGCAGTGGTGGCTCAAAAGGCTTGGTCAGCTCTAGATACAGTGGAACCTACTCCCAGGAGACCTGGCAAGTTCATCACGGCACCCCAAGATAAGCAGTTCCTTACCAAAGGTGTTCCTGTTGATGCCATGGTGGTAGCAGTAGCCACCAAAAAAAGAGTTAGCGGAGACCTCTTCATCTGTCCATCCTCCTAACAAGGAGTCTAGAACCATGGACAGATATGGGAAGCGAATGTTCGCTTCAGCAACATTTTCTATGAGGTCACTGAACTACTTATGTCATTTTACCTGGCTTCAGAGAGATCTCTTTAAAGAGCTCGGCGATACCCTTCAAGATCCATCCGCTGAGGGGGCTCAAGCTAAAGTGGCTTCCCAGCTGGCGACGCTTAATTCCCTAGTTAACTCCTCAATGAGGCTCATTTCCTATGCAGCCGATGGTGCGGGTAGAGCCGCAGGTACAGGTGTGGCCCTTAGGAGGCATGCATGGATGCGGTTGTGTAATTTTGCGGAACCCTTTTGAGTGTCATTCACCAACACCCGCTTCGATGGTTCCTTTCTTTTTGGACCACAGGTGAAAGACACTTTGACTAGGTGTGAGCAAGAAAACAAGACTCTCTCTACCATGGGAGTCCATTTTTCCACTCCTTCTAGACCATACCCCAAAGGTCAGAAGAGTGGCAAAATGTGGTTCCGAAAATCCCAGGGAGCCTTGGCTGACACACGTAGAGATTTTTCCTCCAGAGGCAGAGGGAGAAACAATAACAACAGATGCCACCCTCATGGCAGAGGGGGTCTGCAGAAACAGGGCAACAGAGAATCTTTCTCTGATAAGCCCTTTCAGCATCCCTGAAGGGTTGCCTAGCTGCTCACCTCTGGAGGCAGTTGGGGGAAGACTTTCACTGTACCCAAAAGCCTGGCAAAATTTAACACAAGACAGATGGGTACAGTCCATTATATCAGGAGGTTACAAAATTCCCTTCTGTCAACCCCCCTAACCATCAAGAAAACCCCTTCCAGATGTTCCACCCAATCTGAAGGACCAAGCAGTAGTAGAAGTTTCAAAACTGCTAGAAAAAAAAGAGTCATCCAGGAAGTCCCGGCAGACCAGCAGGGATCCGGAACTTACTCAAGGTTCTTTTTGGTACCAAAAAAGACATGGGACTGGAGACTGATTCTGGATTTCAGCAGACTAAACAGGTCTGTACAAAGAACAAAGTTTCGGATGGTCACACTTCAGTCCATTCTACCCTTTCTGGGTCAGGACAATTGGATGTGCTCGATAGATCTTCAGGATGCGTACTACCATATCAAGATGGACAGGCACTCCAGGAGATTTCTTTGCTTCCGGCTGGGAGCCAGTCATTATCAGTTCAGAGCTCTGCCCTTTGGTCTCACTACAACCCCCAGGGTGTTCAACAAATGTATGGCAGTGGTCACGGCTCACCTGAGATGTCAAGGATTCCAGGTGTTTCCATATCTAGACAACTGGCTCCTCACTGCTACTAGCAGGCATCAACTTCTGCAAAGCAGGGACTACACACTCACAATCTGACCCAGCTAGGCATTACAATAAACTTCAAAAAATCTGCCTTGTTGCTCTGTCAATCTATCACCTACATAGGAGCAGACTTAGACACAAGAAACATGTCCGCAAGTCTACCACCAGAAAGGGTGTCTACAATTCATCAGCAAGTACAAATTCTGATGCAGAGCAAAAGAATCCAAGTCAGGTTAGTCCTTCAAACTCTGGGTTCCATGGCAGCAGCCATTCTTCTAATCCCACTGGCCCGCTTTCACATGAGGATCCTTCAGTGGCTTCTGTTCACACGGTGGTCTTTCCAACAGCTGCCCATGTCTCACATGATCATGATTACAGAAACATGCAAAAGGCACCTTTCCTGGTGGATGGTCTCCTCACTAGTGACTCAGGGCAGACCCTTCATTCAGCCTCCTCCGGTAGCCACAGTGACCACAGATGCCTCCCTGATAGGGTGGGGGGGGGGGCATTATCAGGGCAGGACAGTCCAAGGCACTTGGCAGCCTCACGAGTACCATCTGCACATAAACATCCTAGAAATGAGAGCCGTACTCCTAGCATTGCAAGCCTTTCAGAACTCTCTTCCTTCTGGGACCATTGCAGTTCAAACAGACATGTCAGTGGTGTGGTACATCAACAACCAGGGTGGAACCAGGTCCTACCCCCTGTGTCGAGAAGCACTCAGACTGCGGCAGTGGGCGATTTCCTCCCAATGTTTTTTGATTGCAATGCACATCCCTGGGAGGTCCAACATCATAACGGACAGGCTCAGCAGAGCTATCCTCATGCCTCATGAGTGATCTCTGAATCAGGAAGTTGCAGATCTTATCTTCTGCAAATGGGGACAGCCTTGCTGCGATCTTTTTGCCACCCCCTTCAACATCAAATGCAGCAACTACTTCTCCCTTCTTCTGCTTCCAGGTCACTCACCCAGAGACGATCTAGTCCACGACTGGCCTCAGGGACTTCTTTATGCCTTTCCTCCGTTTCCCCTGATTCCAAAACTCATACAGAAAGTAACATCGTCGGGTTGCAAAATGATCCTCATTGCCCCCTACTGGCCTCAACAGATATGGTTCCCGTTCCTACGCCATTACATTCTCGATCAGCCCTGGACTCTGGGTCCGATTCCAGACCTACTAATTCATCAATCAGGCGGGTTGCATCAATCCCTCCAAACCCTCCAGCTCACAGCTTGGTTGCTCCACTTCCAACCCTAGCCAGGCTTCCTAGCATTTCCCCAGCTGTACGTGAGATTATTGTCTCCTCTCACAAATTCACAACCAGAAAAACCTATGCTAGTAAATGGAAACGTTTTTCTTGTTGAGCAGAGGCTAGGAACGTAGATCCCTTTTCAGCCCCAGTCCACGAAATTCTAGAATTCCTAGCACAAGTTTTTCATTCTGGGTCCACTTCTGCTACAATCAGGGTTCAATTAGCAGCCATTTCTAACTTCCATGTCGGTCTGACAAATTCAAACATTATGTCTCATAAGCTCTGTAAAGCTTTTTTGAGAGGGACCACTCTCTGTACACCACCAGTGAGAGATCCCCCTCCTCCTTGGGACCTTAATCTGTTATTAACTTCCTTAATTCTGCCCCCTTTTGAACCAGCAGCGTCCTGTCCTATTAAGTTTCTATCTTGGAAGACACTCTTTCTGGTAGCTATTACTTTAGCCAGGTGCATCTCTGAACTTCAGGCACTATGTGTTCGTCCTCCATACTTGTTTTTTCATAAGGACAGGGTTGCTCTGAGGACTAATCCTTTGTTTCTTCTGAAAGTCTGCTCAGAAAATAATTTAAACCAATCTATAGACCTTCCCGTTTTTCCTGAATTACACCAACAAGGCAGAGTACAAATTACACCAATTGGACGTTCATAGACAATTGCATTTTTACCTTCACAGGACTAAGGAAATAAGGAAGTCGGACCAACTATTCCTTTCCTATGCTCTAGGCAAACAAGGTCTCCCAGTTTCCAAGGTGACCTTATCCAGGTGGTTGTCTCACACTATTACTTTCATTTATCAACTAAGGAACAAAGAGTTACCTATTAAACCGAAAGGTCATTCCACTAGGGCCTTGGCCACCTCTGTAGTCTTCCAGTCTAGGTTGCCCATGGATTCTATCTGTGCAGTTGCTATGTGGACAAATCGTCATACCTTTATTTCTCATTACAAGCTAGATATGATCTCTAGGAGCAGAGCTGATTTTGGTTCCACTGTTCTGAAGAGTCTGTTCCAATGAGAAGCCCAGGATTGTAGGTGCTAGGGATGCTGTCCCAACCAGCAAGAACAAAGGCGAGACAGACAACTTAACATAAAGAAGTTATGTACCTACCATAACGTTCCATGTTAGTTGTCTTCATCTCACCTTCTTTCTTGCATCCCACCCTCCATCCCCCTGTCCTATTGGACCAAGAGGAGTTCTGGTTTCACTGGCTGAGTGTTCTCTGCTTTGTTTCCTCTACTGACTTAGAGAGTATGACAGGTCTGCTCAACGTATTTGTATAGACGGGTATATTCTCTGGCTATGTCTGGGGTTAGCTATTTCAAACGAGATCTGGGTAGCTATTGCTAGGCATCATGGGATAAGGGGTAGCCTTGAGCCAGTAAACAGCTCTTGAGCTATAGAAGATGGCCGAGTCAGAGCCGAGGATAGGCTCCGATCCCAACCAGCAAGAAAGAAGGCGAGATGAAGACAACTAACATGGAACGTTATGGTAGGTACATAACTTCTTTTTTCATTCAATGTAATTGTACTGCTCGATTTTCTCTATTATGTGTATTAATATTTTCTTTGTATGTAGTTTTGCAGAGGTTTTCTCCCCAGGCCTCCACTGAAAAGGGGCTTATTCCAGGCCCAGTGGACTTTCTTGGGTAACAAATGCAATAAATAAATAAATAAATATAATCAAGAAAAGCAAATTAATAAATATATTAATACAGATCAGTCAAAATGATGGCACTATATTCAAATAAACTATCAGAAGTACAGCTTCAGTTATCCTTTATACAGTTCCCTTAGTTTTAATATATGCACATACATATATACATATATACTTGTTGCATGACAAATTAGATATATTACATTTTATTTGGACTGCCTTATGGGTGCAATCTCTTAAGAAAAATAACTTAATGCCTATATTTAACCTTTTTCCACCAGTATGACACTGTCTGCACTGTTCATTTCCTTCTGAGCTATTGGACAAATGCGATACAGTCAGAAAATTGCAGCAATAAACCAAAAATGCAGGAAAGCATCAAGAGAACAGCAGGCAGACTTGTTTTATTTACAGTGTACCCAACTCTCCTTATTATGAGTAGTAAATAAAGCACTGATTCTAAGCATAACATAAAAGGGGAGTATTTGCAAGGCAGCCGTGATTGTGAGACAACCGCTGTTGCCTGAAAATGAAAAAGAATGCCCACCTGATTGATGTGCAGTTAAGGGGCTCACATCTAAATAATTATGAACGATACATAACTCCTTTTTTCAAAGTCGCCTCCACATATCCTTCCTTTATCTTGTAACTTTATATGCCTTTGAGCTTAATACCTACTACCTCTCAAAAGAATAACCTCCATAATAATCATTCTTATAACTGCAGGAGAAATTACCATAAGTATGTGCGGGATGTGCGGGAGGTAGGTCTGACTCTAAACCGGTTACAATTGGCATTCCCCAGGGCTCGGTCCTAGGACCCCTCCTGTTCGGCATATACTTCTCAGAGGTACAGGCAAGCACAGGAGGACTATGGCTGACAAAGTTCGCAGACGACTGCAAACTAGGGACTATAATTGACTCTCCAGCTGACACAGACATCCTTCAAAAGGGTCTCACTGAGACGGATACCTGGTGTCAAAATCATGGCCTTAAACTAAATGCCAAAAAGTGCGTAGTCATCCCCTCTGGAAAAAATAAAGTACACACAAACTACCACATAGGTGGTAGCCCCCTAAATACGAAAAATGTAATAAGGGATCTGGGGACCCAAGTAGATAGTAATCTCTCCTTTGATAATCACATTGTCAAAGTGGTTAGAAAATCTTTCTATGTGGCCCACCTAATCACAAAAGGGTTTGCATCCAGATCAAAAGAGGTCATTGAGCCCCTCTATGCATCACTCATCAGACCCATCATAGAGTACAATGCCCCATTTGGGATGTACCTTACAAGACACCTGCAACAGCTGGAAAGACCACAGAAGTACTTCACCAAGAGGATCACTGGCCTCAAACAGATGCCCTATGCAGTTCGACTGAAGAAACTCCATCTGTACTCGGTTGCATACCGCCTACTCAGAGGTGATCTCTGCCTGACATACAAGGCCATGTCCAACCCAGAATTGATGGACATGCTCCACCTAAAGAAAACCTTATCCCCTCGAGCCACATGCTCTAGGGATCTAAACCTTACCACAACAATAAATAGGATGTGCTGGAGGGATAGATTCCTGCCCCAGAGACTTCCCATGCTTTGGAACAAGATTCCAATCTACATTAGGCAGAGCTCCTCGCTAACACTCTTCAAGAGAAACCTTGACGAGTGGATGGGAAACAGAAAGTTTACCCCGGGGATCACTTCAGTGGCTCTGCTGAACAGAGGCACAGGGAACTAATCTAAAGGGATGGTGAAAGCCAACACATTCTGTCTAGTCTTATAAATGCCCTTGGGCAGATAGCCTAGTACCTAGCTATGAACCTATGTATAAACAAATTAATCATAATCGTAATAATTCACCATAATGAATATGTTTCATAACAGTGTGTGATAGCATTCATCCATAATATGTTTTTGTGCATTGTGCAGTACATTGTAAGTATAAATGTCTTTAAAAACCAAAACTGTGCCTAATCATTTTGACATAATATTCTTAATCTATTCAGCATTATTGTCCTAGTCATATATGTTGACCCTTAAAGTGATAAACACCTTCTTAAGCTGTAGCCCTCATGGAAATGTGCAATTAAATAAAAAGTCACTACAGAGGTTCGGTATGCAGTACCCGTAATTAACAAAGATGTTCTTTATCATCTTATTGATCTGGATTAGGCAAACTAAATATTAAAAGCAACATAACTTGATCATTTCCAAGAGCAAAGCTCACCTTTCAGTGCATCTATTCTAAATAGCTCTTTCTTCTTTGGTAAACTCTGAACTTACATTATATATAATTACAAACCTGATGATAAGTTTTGCTCTCAGATTTCATAGCAATAATATTAGTAGTAGCATTATATCCATTAAGGATATCCACACCTCCAAGCTAGTTGCTTAGCATAGTACATCCAAGATTATCCAAGTTCAACTAACTCTGGGCAAAGCCGCAATCCAGATTGTAGCTTGCTACAGACCCCCCCACCATGCCCCAAGATTCCCACTCCTCTTTTCTTGATACACTGGAAAATATTAAGGTACAACCCACCACTCTAATAATGGGCGATTTCAACTACCCTACAATTAACTGGGAAAACTACTCATGTACCAACTCTTTTGCTCAACATTTTCTGGAAATCATCAATTCCAATGCCTAGGATCACTTATCCACACCCCCACCAGGGGCAGCAATATCCTAGACCTGGTCATCACCAACATGGGTGACCGGTGTTCCACACCAGAGGTCAGATCCAACCACAAGCTAATCACCCTAGACATCCACATCCCCCCCCCCCATTAGGAAAACAACCATAAAAAATTCTCCAAAGCCAACTTCACGCTTCTTAAGACAGAAGTGGCAAACTTCACGACACCCATGCAGATGGACAATAGAGGTACGACTGCTGAATCCTACACAAATGCACTTTATAAGCATTTACACGAGTGCATGAATTGTGCTATCCCTAACAGAACCAAGATGCTATCCTCCAAAAAAAGGAAGGCAATCTGGTGGTCTTCTGCCATAAACAGACCCTACAACAGAAGAAAGAACCTATTGCAAAAAAAGAGTAAAATCCCATGATTGGGGGAACTCCCTGGTCAGCCTCAGTAAGAAGCTGAGATCCCTCATAAAATCCTCCAAAGCTAGTTATGAAAACAAAATCGCCACTGATTCTAAAGACAACCACAAAGCATTCTATAGCTATGTCAAGAATCTCAATGGCAACACTCAGATCTGCCTTGAGTTACAGCACAATGACACTAAATATACAGAACCAACTGATACTGCCAACATCCTGGCAGATAGGTTCAGTGCTAACTTTACCCCCCCTCTCACCCCCTAAAGGGCCCATCTTTATATGGAAAGAATGCAAAGTTCCTGTAATCATGGCTGCACAGGTAAAAACCTCACTCTCCAAAGCCAAGAACACAGCATCCATGGGAACCGACAACATCCCAGGCTGCCTTATACATGAACTACAGAATGAACTGGCACCCCACCTAAGTACTATGTTCAATCATAGCCTCACCTCAGGCTTTGTGCCCATTGAATGGCACACCGTGATGGTTATCCCAGTCCACAAAGGGGGGGCCACAACAGACCCTGGGAACTACCGCCCCATTAGCCTGGTCTGCAAGGCCAAGGAACGTATCATCATGGAATTCATAAACAAAGACACTGGAGATCTCCAAACTCTAGACTCCACACAGTTCGGGTTTGTAAAAGGCAGATCATGTCTCCTAAACCTGATAGACTTCTTTGAAGTAGTCATCAAAGCCATAGATGAGGGTAAGGTAGTTCACACAGCCTATCTAGATCTTGCCAAGGCATTCAACACCATCCCCCCGCTGTGGAATTATAGATAAACTAATTAAACTAGGTATAAATCCCTGTCACAAGATGGGTTGCTAACTGGCTTACTGACAGAACCCACACTGTGAAAGTAGCAGACTCCAAATCAGACTTCAGACCAGTGACAAATGGAGTACCACATGGTTCAGTCCTGGGTCCTCTCCTGTTTGGTATCTACTTCTCTGAAGTACAGGCTAACACAGAAGGTCTTTGGCTAACTAAATTTGCAGAAGACTGCAAACTAGGAGCCATAATCAAAACTCCTAACAATGTGGACATCCTACAAAAGGGCCTCACTGAGACAGATGCCTGGTGTCAAAGCCATGGTCTCAAGCTCAATGCCAAAAAGTGCATTGTCATCCCCTTTGGTAAAAACGCTGTACCCATGAACTACCACATAGGTGGCAGTCTACTTAACACTGAAAGTGTGATAAGAGAACACGGAGACAGGTGGATAGTAGTCTTTCCTTTGATAATCACATCAACACAGTGGTCACAAAATCCTTCTATGTGGTACACCTCATCACAAAAGGTTTCTCATCCAAAAAAAAGAGGTCATTGTTCCACTCTACTCATCACTCATTAGACCCATTATAGAGTACAACACCCCTTTTGGTATGTACCTCACAAGACATCTACAACAACTGGAAAGGCCACAAAAATACCTCACAAAGAGGATTACTGGCCTCAAACAGATGCCTTACGCAGACCGTCTCAAAAAACTGCAGCTTTACTCTGCCGCATATCGCCTACTCAGAGGCGATCTCTGCCTAACATACAAAGCTATGTCAAACTATTAGAAAAATATGTATTAGTGTATGTATTAGTAAAATGCTTAGTGCATTTAAAGTTTGAAAAGGGTTAACACATTTATTCTATTCACACTGCATAAATCTGTACAAACTGCAGAAGCTTTCCAAGCTTGTATTGTCATGAAATATGCGTAGTTATAATCTTTGCTTATGCTCTGGAAATTTACAGGGAAGCAGATAATTTCTGCTTGTGTCAGGAAAATAATAAATAGATGTGTCACTTGTATTAATGTTATGAGATTTAGACAAGGAGTTCCGCTTATGCTGTGAGAAAATACACAGCTGCAGAAGCTATTGATAATAAGAACAAAGACTGCTTGAAAATATATGAACTGCAATCAGCGTTTACGTGTGTCTAAGCTAGAAAAGTACCTTGAAATGTAATACATGTATTAGAACTACACAATTGAAGCTTGTAGCGGGCTAAAGCCCCAAAGGTCAGGTTGTTTTTCTCAAATGTTTTTCATAAATCCAGTCATGTCAGCAGAAAATCTGAGTAACATCTGCTGTAGAACAATACAGAAAGCTGTGTTTAATTATGTCAACTATAGAAAGCAACATTTTGTAGAACAGTATAAGAAGAGCATACTTCCTGTTAGTAGTTAGGCAAAATCCTGTATGTGCATGTTTTTGTCTCCTTGCTGCAAGTAATAAAAGGAGCCATACCTGAACCTAACGTGAATTGGTCTTTGAAGTTTTTTCCTTTGACAGATTGGTCCTTCTGACCGGAAACCCTCACTTCGCCTCGGATCAGATGGGCCAGGTGGCTTGAAACTGTATGGGGAAGAAACCACATCAGTTCTTCTTATTTGAAAAGCCCTCTGACTGAATTGTCGTACAAAAGAAGCCAGCCACTTTCTGATCTGCGACTGAAGGATGGGTTTTTATGAACCAGGTGATCAGTCACGAAGGCTCAGGTAAGGTGAATCTACTTTTTTCTGTTTTAGATCAGGGACTAGATTTGTATTGTTTTTGTCAAGACTATATTTTTACAAGTCAGGGACAGAAAAGATTACTGTCTTGTCATAGATCAGGGAAAACAGAGTAGGTAGGTAGTCATTCTGAAGAGACTATAACAAAATCCATGGTACCACGTTAAAAAATAAGAGAAGCTGTGTAATGATTAAAAGGGTAGAACAAAATGGGTAATAACTGCACAAAAAGACCCCAAAATCCGCCGTTAACCAAAGACGCAAAATACATGCAGTCACAGCACGCTGATAATATTAGATACTATTCAAAATGGGTTAATAAGTATGAATTTGATGGAAAATTAGAAAAATCCTCGCTTATCAAACTTGTCAAACAGCTCAAAACTGATTCCAAAGGTCGGGTAAAAAAGCAACGCAAATTAGGAATTCCTCAGGCACACAGGTGGATTGA
Organism: Protopterus annectens; assembly: GCF_019279795.1. Taxonomy (NCBI): domain Eukaryota; kingdom Metazoa; phylum Chordata; order Ceratodontiformes; family Protopteridae; genus Protopterus; species Protopterus annectens. Next base: position 1,406,982,351 of record NC_056745.1, read on the forward strand.
GGAAGTAAACCATAGGGAACAAAAGAACAGCAATTCAAAAACAATGTTTTTAGACAAAGAGGACGATAACTTAGTAATGGCATCAGCACCTCCACCTCCCTTACCAGAATATGAAGCAAGTGAACAGGTTAGTCCACCCCCACGATATCCTGTTGTTACTGAAAATAGAGACATTATAAAAGTAAAATCATTTATTAGAGATCCCATCGGGACCAGGTCTCAAACACGGGCAGGTAACTCAAATGAAGGCATTGAGTTATATCAAATGGTTAGGAATTCATGATCTATGAGTGAAGAAGAAATATGCCCACTCATAGAAGTACCTAATCCTCAGGCAAGACAAGATGGTCAGGACCCAACCATTCTAGTGTATAGACCCTGGACTCCGGAAGATATCCGGAAAGCCACTGAGGGAATTCCCCATCCAAAAGTTAATTTTAGAAAGTTCTCAGAAGATTTACAAGGAATGAGGCTGAGTTATAACTTAAATGGAGAAGAGGTAGAAAAAGTAGTTAGACAAATTATGGGGCCAGACTGGTACATGATTAGTGGCAACTGGAATCCCCGTGACGCTGCACAAAGACCCCTCCCACATAGCAGCGCAGAGCTAGACAACAGAGTAAAAGGTCTTACAGACCGCATCTCTGAGAGATGGAAGCCTAGGGCAGACTGGACTTGCATTAATCAATGCATCCAACAAGAAGGTGAAACTGTTGACCGATATTATGGCAGATTATTAGAATGTTTTAACAACCACTGTGGAATGCATGTTCCTGAAGATCATACACAAGATTCTCCATATGAACTGCAGTTAAAGAATGCATTTTTGGAAGGCACCCATAAGCAGTTTTATTACAAAACACATTGTAGACCATCGTACAAGCAGGTTACAGTCGTTACTTGAATATGCTAGGCACGCTGAAAGGCATTTTAATAGCAAAAAGAAAAAGAAAGCCCAAGTATTTTCTGTAGAAGATGGAGCAGAAGTTTATGTAGTACAGTCCGGGAAAAAGGGCAAGAAAAATGCCCAGGGAAACAAACAATCTGATCAGCGATCAGAAGACTTTGAAGGGTGAAAGAAAAGGGGAGAATGTTTTAAATGCGGTAAAAAGGGACACTTGGCAAGGGATTGCAAGAAAAATAAGAAGGCAGCCACGGAAGATAAGGAGGGTGAGGACTGACTATATGGTAGCCAGGAATCACTAGAAGGGGATAGCGAAGAAAGGACAAATGAGAATGTGATAGAGGGAGTAGAGGATGTGACAGAAGAGATAGAGGAAGTGCAGGAAGTTAGTGACAGTGAAGAAAATGAAATATTAGACCTAGCTTTATTGAGCTTGGAGCTCTATTTAGCAGACACAAAACCAGGAAGTTACACTCTTGGTAGAAGGGAGGGAAGTCAAATTCTTGTGTGACTCAGGGGCATCACGAACCCTGATACATTCCTCCAAACTGCCAGAAAACTCAGAGTCACCTGATTACATACTAGTAAAAGCAGGTAATGGACAGCTGTATCGGGAGCCCCTCTCCCGTAACATTGTGATAACTGATCCGGTTTCAGGATTGACACAGAAAAGCAAAATTGTTGTTTCTGCAAAATGCCTAGTAAACCTCTTGGGCAGAGACCTCATGCAGCTATTTGGTATAGCAGTAGTCCCAACCATGCAGGGTATGGAAGCACAGCGACAAACTGATACCTTTGCAGTGCAATTGGAGGGAGAAATGTTTTATTGGTACAGCCAGAACTTGGTTACGACTGGTCCAGGGACTGTGGCGGAAGAGTTAATGAATGTAGCCATCAGCAAATTCCCCTCCCTTGACATTGATAAGCAACACTTGTTGCACTGTACCCTGTATTATTGTAACAGGCCAGGACCTGATAAGGAATATGAGCAAGAATTGTTTAGAATTTGTGCAAACAGATTGATATTATGTAATCTGTACTGAGACACAGAAGGGAACAGTGTAGCCATCTGTTCATTTCCCCAGGAGTTCTTTGCACTCTGTAAATCTAATCGATTACCACATGTTAGCTTAACTAAGGACAGAAACATAGAATGGGCAGACTTAGGAGAAAAAGTCACGAGATGGGAAAAACAGATAGAATTAGAACTGTCAGAACAGGGAATACAAATACAGAAGCTGAACTGGATAACTCAGACCCACCCAGCTGTACACTTGCATTCTAGCAAGGACAGCTGATTAGCACTCCTATTAAAGGAGGAAGAGAGTGCCTTACAGAATATACCAGAAACTCTCTGGTCAACAGGAAAGTCAGATGTAGGACTTATTCGTACAGCGGGATCAGTTACTATCACGCCAAAGTCAGCATTTAGACCTCAGAAAAGACAGTATCCCCTAAGAAAAGATGCAGAGGTAGGAATCAAACCTATTATAGCAGCTTTACTTAGGGAAGGGGTGCTGGTGGAATCTCCCGATTCACCATGTAACACACCCTTATTTCCTGTTAAAAAAGAAAATGGAGAATGGTGTATTTTCCAAGATTTACAAGCTGTAAATGACGCAGTAATACCAAGGGCACCTACAGTGCCAGACCCACACACCCTGTTGAATGATTTAAAACCTAAACAGAAATATTTTTCTGTGGTAGATATCGGCAATGCGTTCTTTTCAATACCGATACACCCTGACAGCCAGTATTGGTTTGCATTCACATTTCAGGGGAAAAGGTATACATATACGCGACTACCACAGGGATATTGTGAAAGTCCAACAATATTCTCACAAGAAATGGCAAGCAACTTGGCGGGATTTACCCCACCAAGAGGCAGTCAGATTTTACTTTATGTTGATGACAACCTGCTGGCGGCCCCCACCCAGCAAGATTGCAAAGAAGATACCATAGCGCTATTACAATTTTTAGTCACTGAAGGACATAGGGTAAACAAAAATAAACTGCAGCTTTGGAAAAACAAGTCAGATATCTAGGATATGTAATATCCAAGGTGGGTAGAACATTAGATGAGGACAGAAAAGTAGCAATTTTGCAAGCACCAAAACCCACTACCAAGAAGGAAATGATGTGCTTCCCGGGCACAACTAATTTTGGCCGGAGCTGGATTCCAAACTATGCCTTGGAATCTGCACCACTGACTGACATGATATATAAAAAGCCTATGGCAGCACAGGACTTGTTACAATGGACACCAGAAGCAGAATCTGCTTTCTGCAAACTGAAATAGTTAATAGCATCCTCATTAGTTCTGGGATTACCAAACAATCATAAACGTTTTTTTCAAACTGTAGATTGTAAGCAAGGTTATATAACATCAATATTAACACAACAGCATGGGGACAAGCAATGCCCCATTGCTTATTATTCATCACAACTAGACCCAGTGGCACGGTCTTTACCTCACTGTGTACAAGCGGTAGTTGCAGCTGCAATGGCAGTACAGGCTTCAGCCTCAGTAGTTTTATTCCACCCTCTCACATTAAGAGTGCCTCATGCAGTAGCAATTATTTTACTGCAAGAGAAGTTAGCATATCTTTCCCCTGCTAGGCATCTTTCCTGTATGACTATATTGTTGAGCCAACCTCATATGACAATTGAACGATGCACGACTTTGAACCCTTCTACCTTGCTCCCAACCCCTGCAGACGGCACACCACACCGCTGCCTGCAGGTAATTGAGCAAAAGACACTACCTAGAAAAGATGACATACTACGTGGATGGCTCGTGCAAAAGGGGTCCTGCAGGACAGAACCTAGTAGGATATGCAGTAGTTTCTGATACTGAGATTATAGAAGTGAAACCCTTACCACAGAATTTATCTGCACAGGCAGAAGAATTGATTGCCTTGACAAGGGCATGTACCTTAGCAAAGGGTAAATGTGTGAACATTTTTACTGACAGCCGGTACGCTTTTTCTACTGTACATGTTTTTGCGCAACAGTGGAAAAACTGAGGAATGATAACATCTACTGGCAAACCTATTAATCATGCACAGTTTATTCTAGATCTCTTAGAATATATTCAGTTACCTCAGAAAGTAGCTATTTGTAAATGCACAGCTCATACCAAGCAACAGGATAGGATTTCAAAAGGTAATGTGAGAGCTGATACAGCTGCAAAGCAGGCAGCTTCAGAAGTGTTTCTTTTGAATGAGGAACTACAACCCTATGAGATTTTAGACTTAGAAATGTTAAAGACAATGCAGACACTCACTACGCAAGTTGAGAAACAAAGATGGGTAAAACGAGGAGCAATTCTCGAAAAGGGGCTGTACATCTCTAAAGAAGGGAAACCAATATTACCATCTAATTTGTTTAGATATGCAGTTTTGTTGAGCCATGGGCAATGCCATGTCTCAACAGGGGGGGATGGTACAGCTGGTGAACCAAGTGTTCACGACATATGGATTCACCAACTATTCTAAAAAATTTTGTTTGATGTGCCACATTTGTAACAAACATCATGCACAAGGGGCATTAAAGCCCAAGCAAGGGAGTTTCCCTACACCACTGTATCCATTTCATACTATCTGTATGGATTTCATAGAATTGAACAAATGTGAAAATAAGAAGTATTGTCTTGTCATTGTAGATATGTTTTCCAGATGGGTGGAAGCCTTTCCGACCAAAAAATCCAGACGCGGCTACAGTAGCGAAAATCCTTGTTAAAGAAATCATCCCTAGATTCAGCATTCCGGAAAGGATCTACAGTGACAACGGTACACACTTTGTAAACCAAACCATACAACAGTTAAGTAAACATTTTGGTATTTCTTTAAAGAATCATTGTGCATACCATCCACAATCTGCAGGGCTAGCTGAGAGGCATAATGGGATTTTAAAGAATAAACTAAGGAAATTAATAGCAGAAACAGAAAAGAATTGGGTGTACTGTCTGCCCCTGGCACTGTTGAGCATGAGAACTGTTCCTAATGCAAAAGGATTGACTCCTTTTGAAAAACTATTTGGAAGAGCTTATTATACACCTCAGTGGAAACCTTTCATGCCCACAGACCAGGAAGCCGACTGTACACTAGCAGACTACATGAGAAATTTGTTGAATTCTAAACATCTGTTGCAGTCAAATTCTGTTTCAGATAAAGAACAAACTGAGACATCAGAAGTGGCAGTGATCCCTGGGGAGTGGATCTGGGTGAAAACAATCAAAAAGAGAAACTGGATGACACCAAAGTGGGAAGGTCCATATCAGGTGCTCCTGTCGACACCTACTGCAGTCAAAATCGCAGAGCGGGCCTCGTGGATCCACCTAACGCACTGCAAACTAGTTAAGAACTTTGAACTGGACAAAAATCTTGTCACATGTCAAGAGCAAAAATGATAGAATCTAGAAAAATCCAAATAAAACTACTCGGAAGAGTTGGAGAAAACAGGAATGCAGAACAGCCATTTCCTCAGAAGTATTGCATAATCATCTTGTTAACTGTACTAGTGACAATAATCTTTTTGTTGTGGCCATTCCTTTTCCCAGCCACACAAACTGAACTGAATAAACGTGAAGCGTTGCTCATAGACTGGCACCCAAACTTTAATACTTACCAGGCAATCAAATATGTGTATGCTGAGACTTTCAGTGTTTCGAATTGCTGGATTTGCACAGTTTTGCCGACAGCATACGAGGGGTTATTGTTAACTTCAGTCCCCCTAGGAGTCAACGGGACCTGGGAAAACTTGATTTATGATACATCAACTGTTACATCACAAGATAAAATAGCATTGCACTTGTCTGTTCCACAAAAAGGGACTGTGTGTTTTTATAAAAATGATACTGTTCAGGTGGGTTGGAGCAATTGCAATGTGACTGTTCCTTATAGATGCTACACTAAAGCTAATAACGCAGGCTCTTATTGTTATACAAACTATGATTCATTTTTTGAATTGATGCACAAAACAATTGATGAAGTAAAACATGATTCAGTTCTTTATAAACAACTGTCTATAATTGATAGAAAAATGTTTCATGCAGGACAAGTGTATATTCATAGTAAAGTTACTACTAAAGTAGAGGATTGTTATTTTGTATGTGGTAGGAAAGTATACAAGTGGTTACCTGAGAATTGGTCCGGCAGTTGTTTTTTGGGCTACCTGGTTCCGGCCATACAACACACAGCAGTTTTACCTCAAGGAAAAATTCGGAATGTTCGAGAAATCAAGAAACCTGTCAATCCAGTGGGGCAAATCGATGCGCGCTGGAAAAACCATCATGCTGTGGGCGATGGACTGACACACATGGATGTGAGTGATACTGTTATATTGTGGGCAGGCATATTACCAGCATATGGAGCAACAAAATCAATCTGGGAGCTGAGAAAACTATCTAAACTTCTCGAAGTAATGAGTAATGTGACCTTTTCCGCTCTAGAATTGGTGACTGATGAACTGAATACCATGAGAACTGTAGTGCTTCAAAACCGCATGGCTATCGACTTCATCCTAGTGGTGAAAGGAGTGCTGTTCGTATATTCCTGACCATAAACACGAGATAGACAATCACCTTGAGGTAATTCAGCAAGTGTTGGCCATGACCAAACCAGGACCAAATACATTGATGGACTTTTTCCAGAGATTGTTTGGGGGGGTGGGGTACTATCCTAATGAACATCCTGATTGCCATTTGTGTAGGAATGATCCTACTGGTAGTATGTGTTTGCTGTGGCATCCCTTGTATGAAAAGACTGATCAAAGACCTTATAGACATGTCAGTTTCAGAAACCTTATATCAAGGTGCTGAGTTTGAAGAACTGTTAAAAAATTGAAAATGCTTTCATAAGTTTAAACTGAATGACTCTCTTAACTGCAAATCCTGAGTAGGAAGAGGTTAGGGGAAGAAAAACAGTTTATGCTTATTTTGAAAGTAGAATAAAAGTATTAAAAGGGGGGAAATGTTAGAAACATATGTATTAGTGTATGTATTAGTAATATGCTTAGTGCATTTAAGGTTTGAAAAGGGTTAACACATTTATTCTATTTCACACTGCATAAATCTGTACAAACTGCAGAAGCTTTCCAATCTTGTATTGTCATGAAATATGCGCAGTTATAATCTTTGCTTATGCTCTGGAAATTTACAGGGAAGCAGATAATTTCTGCTTGTGTCAGGAAAATAATAAATAGATGTATCACTTGTATTAATGTTATGAGATTTAGACAAGGAGTTCCGCTTATGCTGTGAGAAAATACACAGCTGCAGAAGCTATTGATAATAAGAACAAAGACTGCTTGAAAATATATGAACTGCAATCAGCGCTTACTTGTGTCTAAGCTAGAAAAGTACCTTGAAATGTAACACATGTATTAGAACTACACAATAGAAGCTTGTAGCGGGTTAAAGCCCCCAAGGTCAGGTTGTTTTTCTCAAATGTTTTTCATAAATCCAGTCATGTCAGCAGAAAATCTGAGTAACATCTGCTGTAGAACAATACAGAAAGTTGTGTTTAATTACATCAACTATAGAAAGCAACGTTTTGTAGAACAGTATAAGAAGAGCATACTTCCTGTTAGTAGTTAGGCAAAATCCTGTATGTGCATGTTTTTGTCTCCTTGCTGCAAGTAATAAATGGTGCCATACCTGAACCTAATGTGAATTGGTCTTTGAAGTTTTTTCCTTTGACACAAACCCAGAGCTGTTGGACATGCTCCACTTAAAAAAATCCCAATCCATCCGAGCTACACGCTCTAGGGACCTAAACCTTGTCACCACAATAAACAGAACATGCTGGAGGGATAGATTCCTGTCCCAGAGATCCCATACTCTGGAACAGACTACCTATGTATGTCAAACTGAGCTCCTCAATAGCACTCTTCAAGAAAAATCTTGATGACTGGATGGGTAATAAGAAATTCACCCCAGGGATCCCTTCTGTGGTTCTGCTTGACAGGGGCACAAGAAAATAATTTTCTTGGGTGGCGAAAGCCAGAGTACCTTTTTAGCTAGGCTTGTATAGACCCTAGGGCCAATAGCCTAGTACCTACCTATGAACCTATGAACCTATTAATAAAACTGTAGACAATTTGTGATTAAATAAACTCATAATTTCTATGTAAAATATTTTGAGATATCATTGTAGTAATCTCTATGTCCACCCTATTAATTCATTTCACATTGTAAGTATAACAGCTCCCTACAAGTCTGCCTTCATTTTGAAATAATAACTAGCCAAGATTTTATGAGTATCTGGCTAAAGCATATGCCCTACAATGCATGTGGGTGCTGTTTAATCCATAATAAATGTAAATATATTTATGAGTTATTGGTTATATGCTTTAGATGTAGCTTCAAAAATAGTACTCTTGACGTTAAGGCAATGCTACTTTCTCACAATGTCTTTACAATTAAGAGAATGATTTCCCTTAACTGTAAATTGTGGAAAGTAAGTGTATAATTTTGTCAGCTACATATGTTTTGTAACCTGTTTTTTTGTTTATATATGCGTTTCAATTAACAGGTTTGGCACCCATCAGGCTATCTTCATATTCCCTATAAATTATATTTCTGTCTAAAGCACATATTGCATGTTTCAGCATTATGACAATAGCTAGCATATTAGATAATGCCAAATGTCTTTATGGACATTGGGTTTGCACTGTATAATTAATGGCTTAGTCAAACTTACTTTTATGTGTATGTTTAACATATTTGGTATAGAGCTGGCATTGTTAGACCTGAGATCTCACTTCATAGCACATTCTAATATAAGCCTGCATTTTGGGATAGTTACAAAAGGGAGCTTCTAGTAAGTGATTCAGTGTTCAAATTAATTTTTCTTGATAGACATTATGAAATCAGAGGGAAACATGATTGGGTTCTATATGCATGAGCAGTCAATGAAAAGTACTGATACGAACTCAGTTAACATTTTATTGTGAACATTGTTTATAAGGCTGACCCTCACTAATATTTCATAATAAACCACCAACCTTCTTACTTTTTAGGCAAGTAAGTAACACAGGAAACACTACTTGCCATGGTTTCTGGTACATCCACTACCGACTAGATTAATTCAACAGTAATCCTTATGTTATGACATTTGAAAAGGTTAGATTTGAAATTCAACAAATATGATTCTACACATCTATTGATTTTTTTTGTAAAATTATCTGGATATTAATTTGTTAGATAGGTGTACTTGTCAAATAAGAGCTCTGTCTTGACTGCAGCGAAGACATTTGGAAATATATATTTGTAGAATGAATAAGTTGTCATAGCACTTAAAAACATAACAGACCTTCCTTAACTGCAAGATGACATACTTTTTTTCTTTGAGATTTTATACTATAGTTATATAATTATTTGAACAAACAAATTCGTTTAAAATGTCTATTTTTTAAATTTCTGACATTTGCATAAAAGGTATATTTATGACAGAGAAGCTACGTTATTGCAGTTCTCCTGAACATCTCATTTGCCTCATAAACTAACAAAGAGTTAATTATGTAAAACATTGAGATTTACAACAAATGCATTTGTCATCTTTGATGACAACCCCTTTTATATACTAAACTGAAATGCCCAGGCATTGCTATTGTATGTAGTTATTTTGGAGCTAGTGCTGCTGTCTGGTGTTTGACACCATTGTAGCAGAAATAGTTTTCCCACTTGAGTTTTCACCTAGGGCACGCAGTGCAGGTTGCTGTCTCTCAGATTACAAATCTGAATGTCAGCATTTGTTTTAAATAACATCTTAAGCTGGTAAGGGCAACTTCTCAGTGTGATGGACGAGTGTGTGAGAGTAATAACCTTCTGTTTGGCAAGATTTTCAATAGATAGCCACCCTAGGGACTGAATAACATCTGAAATGTGATTTGTTTTTCTCCACTCAGCAAGCACTCTGGCCATGAAATGTATTATTCCTTGCAGGCAGGAGACCACAGATACCCTAGTACAATTGCATTCTGTAATACAAAACAGTTAGAAAGGGAAGCTCTAAAAACTGTAGAGCTCAGGGTATCTTACCAGAGATGCATGACATGTCAATGGTGTCCTGAAGAGCCACAAGTGATAAGAAGAATCTTTCTACAGATGTGCCCTTGCTTGTAGGCACAAATACATTTGCACAGCTACTTTATTAATAATTACACTGCAAATTGTTTATCCTTCTTAATGATTTCCATACATGTTCAATATCTGATATAATATGTTAACGTTATGATAGCTATATGATTTGAATTATTACTATGGACTGCTATTGGCATTGATATATTCACCTTTGCTTAACAAATGCATGCTTTTTTTTTCTAAGAATCATTTTCTTTTACTCTTTCATTTTGTTTTCATCAGAGTACTTGCTACAGCTGGGAAAATGGAAACTTTAGGTACACTATAGTAAATAAGCATATCATTTGTATATATATATATATATATATATATATATATATATATATATATATATATAAAATACAAAATTATTAAACATTCTAGTTATTTATGTATAGCACATGATGTTATTGGTTTTGTTTTCTCTGGTACTTCTGCAACATTTGAAAAGTGCAAAACAACATTAAATGTCAATGTCACAGTAACAGAAAGGCATGTCATGGGTTCAAGACTAGAAACAGTAAAAGGAGGGAAATGTATCAGAAGCATGTAATGGAATTTTAATTATTTCCTATAGTTATTTCCATTTACGTATTTCATTAGCATCTCCAAGCTACCTCTGAGTACATGAATTACTCATACTGCAGTATTGCAAATAACAGGTGATGAGAATGATTTCAAACAATATTGCATAGCAAAAAACAGGCATAGGTATATCCCAGCTATAGATGAGCAAATATTGATGTGAGCTTTGAGGGATGTATAAAACCAAAAGGCTAGAGAGTAGTAAGGAACTGTAATTATAGACATTTTGTTAAAAGAAGGAAACAGGAGTTACGTTTGTAAAGGAACTGTCCATGAAAGTACACTGCTGTGCAAATTAGGAGCTCCCTGTTAAGTGCAACATGTCAGTGCTGAATGCAGTATCACCTAGGGATTTAATAATGTTGTGCTTTTCCATGTTTTTAATTAGGCCAAACAAATTAATGATTCATTTGTACAAGGAACCAATGAAACTGTGCTGGAAGTATTGCAATAAGCAAAGCAAAATGATCATCTATACACCTCTCAGTAGTTCTGCTAATGGTAACTAATGACTTTTTGTAATTATCAGAAAAGAAAAAAAATGGAAGTGAAGGTCACTTATGAAGTAGATGAAAACAAAATAAGATACAATGTGCACAACAGCAGGATTTTGATAAAATGTAATAGGTTTTATACTATTTTCTACAATGATAGACAACAATGTGATAAAAGGAATAAATGCAGTATGCTCATAACAGGACGTTTGGATATACTGTTAGCCATAGTTCATTTTCCATCCTGTGAACCAGTGCATTACTCAGCTTTGTACTTTTGTTTATTTTTGCAGACCTTGATATAAGGACAATATTTCTATTTAATGATGATCTAAAATGAAGAATAGCTATACTTTTTCTTGTATCCCCCGTTCTTCTTTGTCTTGCTATGTATCCTGTACATATACAGATTAAAACACACACACATGCACACACAGGTACACACACACACACACACACACACACACACACACACACACACACACACACACACACACACACACACACACACACACAGGCATATCACACACATTCATACATGCACAGACATGTGGATGCAAAAACACACACACACACACACACACACACACACACACACACACACACACACACTCACACCCTCACAGGTGGAGTACAAGTGCCCAGCTATTTACAACAATAGGTTGATATAGTCAATGTTAATTTCGGAGAGGGAATAGGACTTTGGTGTGTGTGTGTGTGTGTGTGTGTGTGTGTGTGTGTGTGTGTGTGTGTGTGTGTGTGCATGTGTTCATTTGCTATATCATTGCTTTGTGTCTTACCTTAGTGGCACAATGAACATTGTATCTGTAACACTGTTTAATTTGCACTCTTTGTAATTCCCATCGATCTTTCAAGATTTTGAGTCACACTTTCTCCCATGCGTAATGCTCAATTTAGAATGAGCATTTGTTGAACAACCAATGAGACTGTAGAGGAAGCCAATGTTTCCCTTTTGATAATCACTTATGACTATTTAAAATACTCATAAGGCAACTAGGTTTGCTACAAGTTTGGGATGTAAAAAAATATTAGCTCATATTATTCATTACCCAGGAAATGCCTTTTGTAATACATTGGCTGTAGTACAGACTGTTTCTTGTTAAGTATGGAGATTTAAGGATTATTATATAATTTCTCCTCTTTGATATAGGCTGTAATCTCCTCATGTGTTTGTCTTCATGATCTCTTACATCTCTAAAAGCCAAGCTATGATTTTCTGTTATTATTATTATTATTATTATTATTATTATTGTTATTATTTCATTTCAGTCTAAGTTTTTGCTGGTATTGTTACTGTGGCAGAATAGGTTTAGATGTCCCAACCAGATGTTTGCTTAAAATATGGTTCTATACAACTGAAGGGTTTCAAAAGCAGTGAGGTCATTCATAGTAAAAAAGGATAAGCAGTGATAACAAGTCAGAAGTTTATACAAGACTGTAACAGAGAGGCAGGGAATTTTGTCTATCAGAGTAACTAAGGGTACTAGGAACTGAGAGCTTTATGAGGAGGAAACAGTGTGGTGTTTTAAGTTGGTATATGTGATTAGTCACATGCAAAAGGGAGAGATTATCTTTATTGTTGAAACTAATGAGAAATGAATAAAATAGAACCATAACTATGCTAGACCATAGAGATACCATAATGGACAAATTATGCAAAGTAGAAGGATTTCAAAACACAAATGGATATGATATGGTCAAAACAGAGCATTCATATAGCAATAACCCATGCCTGGGTGTGGGTAATGCTGGATTTACCCACGGTTGGCGTGGTTTGGTCACCCTCGGGACCAAACAAAGCCAACCGTGGGTAAGTCCAGCATTACCCACACCCAGAAGTGGGTTATTGCGATTATACAATGACATTATTTAAGAAAAAAAATAATTACTTTTCTTAAATGATGGCATTGTATAATGCCTCCTTGCTGCCCTTCCACAGCTGTCTGGTATTCAGCGGAAGTTCTGATGTACTGCGCATGCCTACGCAGTACATCAGAGCTGTGGGCAAAAGCAATGGAGAAAGCAAGATCTCCGTTGCTTTTTACTGTTTCGCTATGTTAAATGGGTTTAACATAGCGAGACAGCTTTAAAAAAAGCAACAGAGAATTTATGTTGCTTATTTTAAAGCTGTCTCGCTATATTAAACCCATTTAACATAGCGAGACAGTTTTGAAAAAAGCAACGGAGAAAGCAACATCTCCGTTGCTTTTTACACACTGTGTCTCTATGTTAAAGGAGTTTAACATAGCGAGACAGCTTTAAAAAAAGCAAAGGAGATCTCCGTTGCTTATTTTAAACCTGTGTCGCTATGTTAAACTCCTTTAACATAGCGAGACAGTGTTTTAAAATAGACTTATACTAATGGAAAAAGTCCGGGCGACCGGCCCTTTTTCCATTAGTATAAGTCAATTTACAACGTGCACGCTGACCAATCAGCGTGCACATTTTGGAATATTAATGGGGGGTCATGGTATAATTGTTAATATCATACCTATGTATCATATGAATAAGTTCTTTTTATGTGGAATGATGGTCTCCTTTACTGTAATTCTGAGATCTGTAAATGCAAGACCCAGAATAGCAAAAAAAAAAAAAAAGAAATGGAAAATGCAGGAGAACTGCAAATGCTGAACATTCAATTAAAGCTGTTTCTGCAGTAGGGCAAACCTGCCTACAGGCCCTTTAAGAGTACATATTCCCACATCCCGCAGACTTGTATATTTATTTATTTATATTTGTCATTTGTTTACCAGGAAAGTCCATCTAGCCAAAAAACAATCCTCAGCAGAGGCTTGGAATGGAAAGAAAATCTCTAGCTATTATTGTCAGCAGCAGTTCATAGTAAACAGGATTTTTCTAACTCACATGGATTAGAGGTTAGAACCATGCATAAACAAAGCAAAATAAATCAATTGATAGTATCACAGCTTTAAAACAGTTTCTTGTACAATGCAATGAGATTTAGTTACAATTAAATATTTGGAAATCTGCACAGTATATAAGTAATCACTAAAGATAGAAATTAGCAAGACCAGCATAGTATCATGTTTGTAACTGAAAAAAAGCTAACTGATAGCAAATGGTATTAAATGAGGATATATAGAAGAAACCTGAGGGAGGAAAGGTAGAGGGAGTGGAAGATGAATGAAGGTTTGCAGTTAAAGGAATCTAGAGAGAGGTACTTAGGAGAGGTAATGAGAGTACAAGACGAGGTAATAAGGCAGTGGAATGAGTACAGGGGTCTATATTATAAGATTGATGGTTGAAAACATCGAACAACCATATGTCGATGTCTTCAAACGTCGACCTTATAAAAATACAAAAAAAAAAAAAAGAAAGAAAAAAGTACCGTAATGAGTTTAAGCAAGGGGGGGGGCAAGCCCCCCTGCACCCCCACACTGCCCGCTACTTAAATATACCAACTCCAAGACCACACTACATTGCAGTAAACGGAAATCTCCCCTTACAGAGATTTCTGTTTACAAGCTCGAGATTCTGAGCGTTCGATATTCTCATGTCAACAATGTCAGATTCCACATTGATGGCTTTCAAGAATATAATATAGACCCAAGTACAGTATGACAAATATTTTTTGATATGGAACTGAGTCAGTGCACACTGTGAAAAGACAAGGTAAATTCAGGTAGAAAGTTGGATAGTCAAAAGAGCAGACTGAATGCTATGAAAGTGTTAGTTGGACAGTATTTTGAGGAGCTATGACAATAAGTAGGTCATAGTTAGAAGAAACTGAAAAAGGAGGGATATGATTTGCATATTATTTACTGTAATTAAAATAGTTTGGTAGTGTTATGGGTTTATATTTTATAATATTAAATAGTTTAATGACTATGGCCAATACAATAATTATAGGTGACTCAATAATGAGGCACATTGATGTCCCACTCACTATGTTGAATAAGGAGAAAGTAACAGACAGCTATTTATCAGGTGCCAGAATCCGACACATAACACATGCACTCAGGTCACTCCACAAGTACAAGTATGACTCTGTCATTGTCCATGTGGGTGTGAATGACCTGAGGTACACCTCCCTGGACTACATGAAAAGAGACATTGTGGAGCTCTCAGATTATGTGCCCAGAATGACACCGCAGTACAAACAGAAAATTATTGACTTCAACAATTGGCTAAGTTTCTGGTGTCATTCTAAGGGGATCCAGTATCTGTCTGCTTGGGATGACATGATTGACAGACCTTGATGCTTTGCCAGAAATGGCCTGCATTTGTCACCCCTGGGTTTCTGGGTACTGGTTAAAGCTCTTGCCACCACTATTGTCCCTTTTTTAGGCGGTGTTCGAAAGACCAAATTACCGCCATAACAGTTATAAATGAATGCAATCTGAGGGCCATGCTGCTTAATGCTAGAAGTCTAAATCTCAAAATGCACTCACTCGAAGCACTCCTCAAAATGAAGAACATTGACATTTGTGCTGAAATGGAGAACTGGTTTAAAGCAGCAGAAAGCATCCCTGCACTACCAGGCTATAACTCATTACACACATTTCACTCCCAGAACATGGACCGAAGCTCCAAAGGCAGTGGTGTCTCCATATTCATAAAGGATATGCACACCTCCAGACTAGTTGCCCAGCATAACACATCTGAGATACTACAGGTACAACTAACATTGGGTAAGACAGTGATGTGGGTCATATCCTGCTATAGGTCCCCAGCTATTTCCCAAGACTCTCAGTCCACATTCCTAAGCACCCTGGAAACTATTAAGATCCAACCCCAAACTCTCATATTAAGTGACTTCAACTACCCCTCCATCAACTGTGAAAACTACTCATGCACCAATGCACTGGCCCAATGCTTCCTGAAATTCATCAGTTCCAATGCCCTGGACCAGCTCATTCTGACCCCCACTAGAGGAAGCACATTCTTGACTTGGTTATTACTAACATGGGCAACCATTGCTCTACACCAGTAGTCAATTTTTCTCTGGTTAGATCTGACCACAAACTAATCACCATGGAAATCCACATCTCACCTACACCCCCCGCAAAGGTATCCATTATGAAAAACTTCTCCACAGCTGACTTTGGACACCTAAAAACAAAGATGGCTAACTTCACAGCACCCATGCCAATGGAAAATAGATGCATGACTCCTGAATCATACACCAATGCACTGTACGAACATGTACATAAATGCATGGAACTAGCCATATCAAACAAAACCAAGACACTCTCCACCAAAAAAGGAAGGCAATCTGCTGGTCCCCTGCCATTAATAAACTCTACAATAGAAGGAAGAAACTGTTGCAGAAAAAGGTGAAGTCCCAAGACTGGAAAAATTGCCTTATTATCTCTCATCAAAACCTCCAAAGCCAGCTACGAAGGCAGAATTGTGGCAAACCTAAAAACAACAATATAAGCGTCTATAGTTATATCAAGAATTTCCATGGCAATACCCAGATTTGCTCTGAATTACTGCACAATGGTGCCTCCTATACTGGGCGAAAAGATATTGCCAACATACTGAGTGACAGATTCAGTGCCAAATTTACCCCTCTTTCCACCCCTAAAGGACCAATCTCAATACCAGAAGAATGTCAGGCAACCAGCATTACTGAAGCACAGATTAAAGCTGCATTGTCCAAGGCCAAGAATACAGTTTCCATGGGACTCGACAATATCCCTGGGCTGTGTTCTACATGAATTACAAAGCAAACTGGCATCACATTTGTGTGCCCTGTTCACTCACAGCATCACCTCAGGCTTTGTCTCTTCTGAATGGCGCACTGCTGCAGTCATCTTTCTCAGTAAAGGAGGAGCAACTAAAGACCCTGGAAATTATCGCCCCATTAGCCTGATGAGTCTGATATGTAAGGCTATGGAACGCATCATCATGAACCTAATTAACAAAGATATAGGGAATCTCCAAACTCTAGATCCCACGCAATCTGGTTTTGTGAAAGGTAGATCATGCCTGCTTAACCTGGTTGACTTCTTTGAGTCAATCACCAGAGCTGTGGATGAGAGTAAGGCAGTTCATACAGGCAACCTCAATCTGGCCAAGGCCTTTGATACCATTCCCCACTCAGGAATTATGGATAAACTCACCAAACTAGGAATCAACCCCTATATTGTTAGGTGGGTTGCAAATTGGCTCACAGATAGAACCCACAGTGTGAAAGTAGTGGACCCAAAGTCAGAATGCCGACCAGTCATGAGTGGAGTCCCACAGGGATCAGTCCTGGGTCCTATCCTGTTTGGCATCTACTTCTTGGAAATCCAGGGCAACACAGAGGAACTCCAGCTGACCAAGTTCACAGCTGACTGCAAGTTGGGAGCCATTATTAACTCCCCAAGTGATGCAGACATCCTACAGAAAGGCCTCACTGAGAGCAATGACTGTTGTTGAAACCATTGGCCTTAAGCTTATTGCCAAAAAATACATCGTCATCCCCTTCGGGAAAAACTCAGTTCCAACTAATTACCACATCAATGGGAACTCACTGAACACTGAAGAAGTTATAAGAGATCTGGGGACACAGGTTGACAGTAACCTCTCCTTCGACCACCACATTGCCATTGTGGTCAGAAAGTCCTTCTATATGGCACATCTCATTACCAAGGGTTTTGCATCCAGGAAGAAAGATGTCATCATTTCTTTCTACTCTTCCCTCATTAGACCAATCATAGAGTATAATGTCCCATTTGGCATGTACCTCACTAGACACCTGAAACAGCTGGAGAGGCCACAAAAGTACCTCATGAAGAGGATTCTAGGTCTTAAACTTGAGACGTACCTCCCTAGACTACATGAAAAGAGGCATGGAATAGCTATCGGAGCATGTGGCCCAGGTAGGTATGACCCTAGTTCTGAGTAGCATCCTGCCTTCGCCCAGAATGATACCACAGTATAAGGACAAAATGATTGACTTCAACAATTGGCTAAGCTTCTGGTGTCATTCAAAGGGGATCCAGTATCTGTCTGCCTGGGGTGACATGATCGACAAACCACGATGCTTTGCCAGAGATGGTCTGCATCTGTCACCCCTGGGATTCAGGTTACTGGATAAAGCTCTTGCCACCCCTATAGTGCCTTTTTTTGGCAAGGTTCAAAGGACAAAACCACCACCATAACAGATACAAGCATGCAAAATCTGAAGGTAATGTTACTCAATGCTAGAAGTCTAAACCTCAAAATGCACTCTCTCAAGGCACTCCTAAAAATGGAGAACATCAATATCTGTGCAGTAACTGAGACCTGGTTCAAGGCTCCAGATAGCACCCATGCAATACCAGGCTACAACTCTTACCACACTTTTCGGCCACCAAACCAAGATTGAAACACTAAAGGTGGAGGAGTGTCTACATTTACACCTCCAGGCTAGTTGCCCAACACAATGCATCTGAAATTCTCCAGGTGCAACTAACACTAGGTAAGACTGCAATCCAAATTGTAGCTTGCTACAGATCCCACACCATGCCTGAAGATTCTCACTACACCTTTCTAAACATACTGAAAAATATTAAGATACAACCAAATACTCTAATACTGGGTGATTTCAACTACCCTGCCATTAACTAGGAAAACTACTTGGGTACCAACATCTTTTCCCAATGATGTTTCTTGGAATTTATAAATTCCAATGCCCTGGATCAATTAATCCATTGTCCCACCAGGGGCTCCAGTATCCTAGACCTGGTCATTATCAACATGAGAGATAGATGCTCCACATCAGTGGTCACCCCCTCATTGGTCAGATCTGACCATAAACAAATCACCCTTCACATCCACATCCCACCCCCATCCCCCAGTAAGGAAACCTCTTTAAAAAAATTTTCCAAAGCCAACTTCATGCTACTCAAGTCAGAAGTGGCAAACTTCATGACACACATGCAGATGGGAGCTGAAAGTCTGACTGCTGAATCCTACACTAAGGCACTGTATGAGCACATCCACTCATGCATGAATAGTGCCATCCCAAATAGAACCAAGACACTCTCCTCCAAAAAAAGGAAGCCACTCTGGTGGTCCCCTGCCATAAACAAACTATACAACAGAAGAAAGAAACTGTTGCAGAAAAGAGGAAAATCCCAGGATGCAAAAAACTCCCTTACCAGCCTCAATAAGAAGCTGAGATCCCTCATAAAATCCTCCAAAGCTAGTTACAAAAATAAAATTGCCAAAGAGTCCAAAGACAACCACAAGGCATTCTATAGCTATGTCAAGAATCTAAATAGCAATGCACAGATATGCTCTGAACAACAACAGAATGGCATTAAATATACTGATCCCAAGGATATTGCCAATATCCTGGCAGATCAATTTAGTGCCAACTTCACCCCCCCAGCCCCTAATGGGCCCATCTCAATATCAAAAGATTGCCAAATTCTGATAATCACGGTCACACAGGTAGAAATTGCACTCTCCAAAGTTAAGAATACAGCATCAATGGGACCAGATGACATCCCAGGCTGTGTACTACATGAACTACAAAATGAACTGGCACCTCACCTAAGTGTCATGTTTAATCATAGCCTCATCTAAGGCTTCATGTCCACTGAGTGGCGCACAGCTACAGTTATCCCACTACACAATGGGGGATCCACCTTGGATCCCGGGAACTACCGTCCCATCAGTCTGACTAGCCTAATCTGCAAGGGCATGGAATGCATTATCATGGAACTTATAAACAAAGACATTGGCAACATTCAGACACTGGAGCCCACCCAGTTTGGGTTCATGAAGGGCCGATCTTGTCTCCTGAACCTTATTGACTTCTTTGAATCAGTCTCCAGAGCTGGGAATGTGGTTAAGGCGGTCCACACAGCCTATCTGGACCTCACCAAGGCCTTCAATACCATCCCCCACTCTGGAATCATAGATAAACTTACTAAGCTGGGCAAAAATCCCTACATCACTCAATGGGTTGCCAACTGGCTTACTGACAGAACCCAGACTGTAAAGGTAGCTGACTCCAAATCCAGCTCCATACAAGTGACAAGTGGAGTACCTCAGGGTTCAGTCCTGGGGACCACTCTTGTTTGGCATCTACTTCTCTGAAGTACAGACCAACACTAAGGGACTTGGAATAACAAAGTTTGCAGATGACTGCAAACTGGGAGCCATTATTGAATCCCCAAATTATGTGGATATTCTACAAAATGGCCTTACAGAAACAGATGCTTGGTGCCAGAGCAATGGGCTCAAGCTTAATGCCAAGAAATGTATAGTTATCCCCTTTGGTAAAAACTACATGCCCATGAAATACCACATAGGTGACAGTACACTAAACACCGAAAGTGTGACGAGAGACTTAGGGACACAGGTGGACAGTGGTCTCATCTTCGATAACCACATTGCCACAACAGTCAGGAAATCCTTCTATGTGGCACACCTCATCACTAAGGGCTTTTCATCCAGAAAAATTAGGTTATTGTCCCACTGTACTCATCCCTCATTAGACCCATTATAGAGTGCAATGCCCCATTTGGTATTTACCTCACAAGACATCTGCAACAGATGGAAAGGCCACAGGAATACCTCACTAAAAGAATCACAGGCCTAAAGCAGATGACTTATGCTGACCGTCTAAAAAGACTCCAGCTATATTCTGTGGCATATCGTCTACTCAGAGGCAATCTCTGTTTAACATACAAGGCCATGTCAAACCCTGAGCTGTTGGACATGCTCCACTTAAAGAAATCCCAATACCTCAGCACCACACGCTCCAGGGATCTAAACCTTGTCATCACAATGAACAAAACATGCTGGAGGGATAGGTTCCTGACCCAGAGACTCCCCATACTCTGGAATAGACAGCCCATACATGTCAAGCAGAGCGCCTCCTTGGCCCTCTTCAAAAAGAACCTTGATGATTGGATGGGAGATAGGAAATTCACCCCGGGGATCACATCAGTCATCCTGCTAGACAGGGGTCCAGGGAAGTAAATATTGTGGGAAGAAATATCCAGGGAATTGTTATGGCTAGGCTTGTATAGGCCCTAGGGCCGATAGCCTAGTACCAACCTATGAACATGTCCTACATGGACAGATTAAAAAAACTCCAGCTATTCTCTGTCTCATATCGTCTAAAAGGCGATCTCTGCTTGACTTACAAAGCCATGTCTGACCCAGCTCTGTTAGAAATGCTACATCTACAGAAATCCTAATCCCTCCACACCACATGCTCCAGAGACCTCAACCTCATTACCACAATCAACAGAACATGCTGGAGGGACAGGTTCATAACCCAGAGACTGCCCATGCTCTGGAATAGGCTTCCCATACATGTCAAGCAGAGCATCTCACTGGCCCTCTTCAAGAGAAATGATGAGTGGATGGGAAATAGAAATTTCACCCCAGGGATCACTCCACTGGCTATACTTGATAGAGGCACTGGGAACTGACATCGGGTGGCACAGTATAAGGGCACTTCTAGAGCCTGGTCTGTTATTTGTGTATTTGTGGTAGTGCAGCATATACAAAAACAAGAACAAATTAAATAAATTCTTAGCAGCCAAGGGTGATATTCAAAGATACTCTTTTAACAAGGATACCATGTATTGTTAATTGGCGACAGTGTTACTCTAAGAATGGAGACATCCTTTTGTCTTTTTTAATGAAAGATTCAGTAATTTGTACTATTCTAAATATTGTATTCTTAGATGCATATTGTCAAGGTGATAATTCTGAGGACAGTTAATTTTCCCAAGGGCATAATGGGAGAGAATTAGAACAATAATAACTGCATGAGCTGATAGACTCGACAGTTGGTTAGAGTCCTGAAAAGAGTAAGTGCCAGTAGTGTGGCAAGGATGTGGTGAGAGGGGAAACTGCCCCAGGTGCAAAGTGTTTAGGGTCACAATTTGCCAATTCTGATATTTTCTTAATGCAATGCCAGCTTTCAAAAGCTGGTATTACATTAGCAGTCAAACCTGAGCACTGTAGCTCTCCCTGTGTGGTCTAATATTTAGCAACTGCTTGCTTCCTTTGGAGGCAGGAAATGGATAGGAAGGAAGGGGTATGCATTTGGCTACCTGGATGCTGTGCTAGTAAAAGGAACAACTGTTTGTTTTTTTTTTTGTTTTTGCTCTTTAATTAAGAGTAAGTGGGTGCCATAGATCTAACTGTAATAAACTCATGGCTTACAGTGTATCAATGATCAGCCTATTTTATTTTTTTTTACCTTCAAAAGCAGGGTGGATAGGGCACTGGTAGAAAATACTGGTCCAAGACACTGGTTCAACCAGCTGCATTTAGGTAATCAGTACCCATTAATTGTAACTCAGGGCATGCAACTTAAAAGAAATTGTGGGGTATATTGGTCATTTTAGTGTGGTTTGAAATTACTAGAAAAAAAAACAGAACTAGATACATGTTTGAGAATCCAGGTTAAGGAGTACAGAGTATATATATATATATATATATATATATATATATATATATATATATATATATATATATATATATATATATACATATACATATAAGCTGTAGAAAGCAATTTATGGAGAATTAACAAATCTGAAATAATAAGGGGAACTGTAATGTGCATTTAGAAGGGACTGACTTGGGAAGGTGACAACATATGTCAAATAAAGGTAAGTGCATGATATGTATAAAATAAATGTGTGCATGGCGGTTGTAGATACTCTCACCTGTCACTGATTTTGCAGATTCCCTCTGATTTGTTATGTCTTATTCTTCTGCTCTCTGTAAAGTTTTTATGTTTTCCCTAACAAATGAGGATTGCAATCAATCAGTAAATATTGATGACAGCTATTTGAGATTCACACTTAACCGTGAAAAAAAGCATGTTGTTGTAAAGCATGTTATCACAGGAAGGTTCGGTATGTAAAGGCAACAGCTACCCCTGAGTTTAGTCATTTGCCCACTATTATCTTTATCTTTCTTCACTTTTCTTGAGATAAGCGGTTGAGATATGTGTGTGTGTGTGTGTGTGTGTGTGTGTGTGTGTGTGTGTGTGTGTGTGTGTGTGTGTGTGTGTGTGTGTGTGTGTGTGTGAGTGTGTGCCAGAATGGGCAGTATACATGCTGTGAACTGAGTTTTGCAGAATGTCTGTTTTTCTTTGCATCATATTTTGGTCTGTTTCTTGTAAAGTATGTGGTTTACTTAGCAAATCCATTTGCAATCAGTAAATAAAAAAGTATGACAGACCAGGTGAGTATGTACAGAGGAAGTACTAACCCATGACTTGGGTCATATGTGCACCCCTACTTTGGGTCATATGTGCAGCATTATTTTTGGCTTCCACCTAGACTCCTTTTTTTTCTCAATTTTTTTTTTTATTTATCAAATACATTTGAATGAATTCCATAGTATTTCTATATAACATTTTAAATAACTATGTACACTATTTACATTAGCCGGACACTATAACAGATCTTAATGTATACAGTTACTTTATAAGTATGTCCAATCCATTATCAGAGTGTCTGATCAATTATTGTATAGTGTCAATCAATGATAAGTTTTTTCCCCAAGGGTAGCTGATAAATGGCTTTGGATAAATTATTAGTTCTTTAATTTTAATTTCCAATAATGATGCGGTCTTCATTAGGCTGTAGAAGTCTTCCAAAGTTGGTATTGTGCTTGTATTCCATCTTCTTGTTATACACTTCCTTGAAATTGCAAGAATAGTCCATACTAGATACCTTCATTCACATTTAATAATACCAGACCTTTCGTTAAATAAAATGATTCATTAAATAAAGCTTGTAGAAAGTTATTAATACCATTCTAAAATGGCTTAATTTTAACACAATCAAAGAAAACGTGGTTCCAATCTGCATTGTGTACTTGCTCACATCTCCAACATATTCCTTTTATGGAAGAACTAATTTTACTGATTCTGTCTGGAGTTAAGAATGCTCTGTGCAAGCATTTCCAATTAAAAACTTTCCAGTATTGTGTAAAGGATGTATATTTTATTGATAATAAGATATTTGTTTTAATATCTTCAGTTAACTGTACTAAGTGTCCTTTTGTTATATATTTCCAATTTGAGGTTTTGGGTGTTGTTTTATAGTTTATCAATATTTTATAAAATGTTTAAATACTGTCAAAGTCATTATATATGATTTCATATATGTATTTTGTAAATTTAGGTATTTCTTTAAATGAAAAATTGTTAATTATCCTATTTAATTCTTGTGAATATAACAGAATACAATGTAAAGTTAGCCAGTCCTGTTCTGGAATTTTGTATGTTGTTTTTATTACTTGCCTATTTAAAACTTTTAGTTCCTTGATACATTGGAGCCAACAATCAAATTATTTCTGTTTCCAGGAATTAATAATTTCTCTATATATTTTATGTGTAAAGTTCTTTGTGACTATAAATGGTGCTTAAAAGATCAAATCAGATTGTTAAATCTATATTTGCATTAAGCATTTTCCTAAATGAGTCAATGTAATAATTAATCATATGAGTTTTACTGGGTTTAGTTATGTTATATTGCATACTAATACATAATATGTGTCATGGCAAATTGTTTTTATCTGTTATTTGAATTTTTTTGTAAATCAAATTAATTTATTGATATCACAGTTAGTATTTTTTTTCCATTTTGGAGAGTAATTTGGACTTATCCAGTCTGAGATTGTTTTAGATATTGATGCGTTTATATATGATTCTATATCAGGAGAGTTTAATCCTGCCTGTTTCCATGGTCTGATATGATGTATTAAGGCTATTTTGTTTCTTTTTGGAAACCATAAAAATTTTATTAGGCATGAATTTATTTCTTTAAGTATATTGCTTCCTGGTAACAGTTGTATTGCCAGGGCTATAGATAGGATCTTGGGCAGTAAAACCATTTTTATTAACTGTAGTCCATCTTCAAATGTTAATATTATTTTGTTCCCTTTTTCCACTGAGATTTTAATTTTATTGATGATATTATTGTAATTTATTGAGACTAATTAATTATTATCTTTGCTTAACTCAATTTCTAGATATTTTAAGGTAGATTCTTGTTTCCCTATGATGTGATTCCCCTTAGTCTGCAGTTCTTTTTTTATTTAAAAATAAAAAAATTGATTTTGATTTATTGAAATGGAGTCTTGACGGCATGTGAAATTTGTCAATTAATATATCTAATTCTTCTAATGTCTCTTTTCTATTAGATAATGTTAGTAATATGTCATCAGCAAATAGCATTACTTTAGAATTGTATTGTTCATAAACATCTATTCCTTTGATTTTTATATTGTTATGTATTGAATCTGCCAATGTTTCAATAGCCAGAGCAAATAGAATCACTGACATGGGACATCCTTGTTTAGTGCCTTTTGTTATATGTATAGATTCAGATGTAAAAGGACCTAACTTGACATACGCTAAATTATTTGTATATATATATATATATATATATATATATATATATATATATATATATATATATATATATATATATATATATTCTTTAGGAGATGAACAAAGGATGCAGGAAATTCAAATAGCATTAGGATTTTGAATAAATAGTCCCAATTTAGGGAATCAAAGGCTTTCTCTATATCTAAGTCAATTATGAGTGTTTTTTTTTATTTTCTTTATTAACTTACTCTATAAGAGAACTTATCCTTTCAATATTGTCATGTGTGTGTGTGTGTGTGTGTGTGTGTGTGTGTGTGTGTATGATATATAAATCTAGTTTGATCATTATTTATTGTTTTCATTCTGTTATTTAATATTGTCATAAATATATTGTAGTCATTAATAAATAATGATATAGGTCTATATGAGGTATAGAGGTTTGGGGATTTGTTTTCCTTTAGGATTGGTGTGATTAAGGAATATCTCCAAGATGGTGGTACTTAAGCTTGTGAATGAATTTCTAATAGAGTTTTATGGAAGAGGGATAACATCTTTGAAGGAAAAAGTTTATATATTTCCATAATTATGCCATCTATACCTAGAGCTTTATTATTTCTACCCTATTTTATTGTATCTGTAATTTCTTTGTAGGATACGGGTGCTTGCAGATCTAGTTTTAATTTTTCTGTTTTTTTTTTATAGAACATTTTTCATCTAGGTTTAATTGATCGATATGTATATTTTCTTTTTGGAAATGTTCCATATAGTGATTTCTATAGACATCAAGAATATCACCTATATCCAAGACATTTTTCCCTTTCTTTTCATGGAAGATACTTTTAGTTATTAGCTTTTGATTGTATTTTAATTCTTGTGGATACATTATGTAGATATTTGTGAGAAGTGGCCAAGGTATTAATTTTTAGTTTTTCTAAAGCTAAACTAGTTTTATGTGTTAGAATTTCACTTTGTATTTATTCTTTAATACTTCTATTTCTTTTTCATCTCTAAATGATTTTGATTTATTTCAGCTTTTCCTGACAAAAGTTTGGATTGTAGATCTAATAATTCAGAATCCCTTTGTCTGATTTTTTTTTATACCAAGTTAGGCTTTTGCCATATATGTAACTTTTTAATGAGTCCCATATCATTATTTTATTTATCTCTGTGGTGTAATTAATATCTAAAAAGAACTGTAATTCAGATAGTAACCAGGGTTTGAACTCTTTAATTTTAGTTGTATATGCTGAAATTCTGGAGTTATAGATTAATGGTTTGTAACCATTTTGAAGTTTTAGTATCAATGAATTGTGGTCTGAAAAGGGACAGGGAGTGATTGAAAAAGTAATGATTTTAGAGTGTAAGTTGCGGGCAGCAAATATTTTATCTATTCTAGTTTGGGTACCAAATCTGTAATCTTGATGGGAAAACAACAAAGATTTATCTTCTTTAAATCTGAAAGTATCTACAAGATGAAATTATTCTACCCACTTGTTTAAAGCTTTTGATACAGCAGCTGTGTGCAGCGGATTTTATTTGTAGTTTCAGAAATATCAAATATACAGTTAATATCTCCTCCTAATATTAAGGTGTCTTTATAATTATTGGAAATGAAATCCAAGTATTTTTAACAGTTCCTGTTCCAATGCCTGGGAACCAGTATAGATTGGCTAGGATCCATATTCTGTTATTATATTTAACTATTACTAATGCCATAAGGCCTTCTTTACTTTCATACTTATAAATGATTTCTGGGTTAATCACATTTGTTTTCCATAAAATTGTTACCCCTTTTGTCTTTGTCTTATAAGTGGATTCCACCAATATCATATATTCCTTAGGATTCCATTTGTAATTGCCATTTGTTTTGAAATGAGTTTCTTGAAGGAAGCCAATTTGTGCTTTGCACAGTTTTAAATATTTCAGTAGATTTGATCTCTTGCTAGGATTGTTTAAGCCATTGGTATTTAAAGATAATAAAGTTAAATCCATGTATTTTTTGTTTTATTGTGAATATTAAACATTTTCCTATGATAACTATAAAGTATATGTTTAAGCTTTTAAAGGAAATTATCAGTTTTATACTTTGAGTGTTTACCAATAAAGTAGTGTTTTCGTCACTCATACTAAAATTGGTTTTGTGAAATAAATTTAAATTAATAAATGTTAACAAAACTAAGATCTGCACTAGCCATGGAATGAAAATCATTCCTAATCTGACGAATAAACCTAAATCCATCAGATTATCACTCATACCTTGATAATCCAGAACATTTGAGCTCCATAAATTGAATTATCATATTGAGAATATTTGTATTAGCAATAAGCAATATTTATATTATTTTGAACAGACATAGTACTATTGTAGGCTAGACAGAATTCTAATACAATATTAATGTCTACTTATTGTATAAGAAATTAATATTTACATGAAAGATAAATGACAATCAATTGAATCAGAGTAAAATAGGCTGTATCATATATAAAACCTCAGTAAAAGATTATAGCACACAGTTATTTAACATATTCACCCTTATTGATGAAGTATTTCAAAACTTATTACTTGATATAAATAGATGGTAATTGTATTTATACCTAATGTTTATAATACAATGTATTTTGCTGGATATATAAGAAATTATATTTCATTGTTTGCCAGCATTTAAGTAATCACTTTGTTTGCTGCTAACTTACTTAAAGCATCAAGTTTGTTTTATATGGACATTGATGAAAGCTAGTATATTTTAATTATCAGTGCATCCCTCTTCCCCCATTTCCTACACATAAGGATTTTCATATCTGTCATTTCTTATTATAAAATTATTGAAATAATAGGTTAAAAATAACAAATTCACTTATTGTGATTAATGATTACAAGTTCTCTTTCCATATTCATAAATTGCCATTTTATGGCATATACTGAAAGTTTTTAGATTGGTTATTGTCAATTTAATACTATTTGTTCAGAATGATATTGTTACATTCTTTGGCATTCCTAGTTCAGGCTTTTTTTGTTTCCCTTGAACAACTTTGTCAGTTTGATGTCATGTATAAAACATTAGTTAACTTGGTAACAGCTTAAGTATTATGTTTGGTCAGGATGGGTTACAAAACCACAATTCAAGTTAAAGCAATTATATGACTTGTTATGCACATTTACTTATATGAGAAAATCATCATGTTTCCCCTTGATGTTCAATATGGTGTATGTCATTTATGACAAGTTAAAGCAGTAGTGTTATTATACACAAGCCCATGTTATTAAACCGAGTGTCTATTGTCAATTTAATACTATTTGTTCAGAATATGATTGTTACATTCTGTGACATTTCAAATTCAGGCTTCTATTGTTTCTATTGAACAACTTTATCAGTTTGATGTCATGTATAGCACATTAGTTACCTTGGTAACCACTTAAGTAATACATATGGTCAAGATGGGTTACAAAAACTACAATTCAAGTTAAAGCAATTATATGGCTTGTTATGCATATTTACTTATATAAGAAAATCATCATGCTTCCCCTTGATGTTCACTGAAGTGTATGTCATTTATGACAAGTTAAGACAGTAGTATTATTATACACAAGCTCATGTTATTAAATCCTGGCTTTAATATCTAAATTCAGCAGACTGCTTCATCTTGTATAACAATTATATAGTTTATGTCTAGATTTACTAAAATCATACATTACATAACTATTGTGTGTTTTTGTTTTTGGCTGTTGCTTAGCTATTTGAGAGACTACAAGCTCTAATACTTATTCTTATTATTAGCTCCTTCCAAGCATGTTTATACAGTTCATAGACTTTAAATTATGAGAATGTAAGCCCTTAATGTGTTTGGAACAAAATACATTTTAAATATAAAATTGCGCATATTATTTATTTATTTATCGGTTTTATCAAGAATCAGCTTAATGAACTAAACTAAGTGTTGGGATGCCATCAGTATGTGTACCTGTGGTTTAAAACAGCCCTTTTATTTTATATATATATATATATATATATATATATATATATATATATATATATATATATATATATATATATATATATATATATCACGGTGGTGGTGCTGCGGTAGCGTTGTCGCCTCACAGTAAGATGCTGTCTGGTTCGATTCTCAGCTAGAGCGTCCTCTGCGTGGAGACATGCGTGAATGGGCGTACCTTCGTTGAAGGTTGTGCATTAGGCCTGGCAAGCCAGTACATAAAAATTAACTGCCAATCATTAGCGGACTGGAGTTCCGCTGTGGCAACCCCTAACCGTGAAAAGCCGAAAGACACAAACATATATATATATATATATATATATATATATATATATATATATATGTATATATATATTAGCCCTTTTATTTTATATATATATATATATCTATATATATATATATCTATATCTATAT
The DNA here is from genome assembly GCF_019279795.1 of Protopterus annectens. Taxonomy (NCBI): domain Eukaryota; kingdom Metazoa; phylum Chordata; order Ceratodontiformes; family Protopteridae; genus Protopterus; species Protopterus annectens. The sequence continues at coordinate 1,407,012,206 of NC_056745.1, forward strand.
ATATATATATATTTTTTTTTTACCCAAAAACTTTATTGCTGAGAATCATCTCAGAGGCTCCTCAGAGCCATTAAGCATTATTGTCAGTCTGTCGCCATTACCATTGCAACCTGGGAACATCTATTTCTGTTAGTGTGTCTGTGTACTGCATACTAGAGGCTCACGATGCACCTGAAGCAAAGCTTCATGTCACTGCAACTTCAAGCCTAAATTCCCTCCCTTTCAGTGAGGCAACAGCCAGGAAAAGAACAGAGAGCAAACAGATAAAAAAAAAAACCTCCCAACAAGCCGCCACAACAAGAGATAACACATTCTTCCAGCCTTCTCACCTCTCACTCACCAGATGTATAAACAAACTATTCTCGGCCAAAATATCCCATATCACAGTTTTATACACCCCCTTCCCCTGGATCCAGGCTAAAACAACAAATGTCTCTTCCTAATACACAAGCATCATTAAACCTCGATCACACGTCGCAACTCACAGCTTTCCGGAGACGGAAACGTCAACATACAACAGTTGCCAGACATAGCTACATCCACACACACCATATCAGGCTTAATAGGTTCATAGGTTCATAGATTAGTACTAGGCTAACTACCCTTGTGGGCCATTTCAAGCCTAGCCAATTACCCCATGTGAGAATCAAACCCTGCACCTTGTGTCTGTAAGGTAAACACCTTAACCATTATGCCATCCTCCCACCCCCCTGCCATCCTCCCACCCCCCACTGTTAATCAAACAGCACTGTAAGCTATGATACATTCCATAATTGATATTAACTATGTATAGGCAGAATAATAATGACATTTGTACTAGCTGCCAGACACAGCTGCATACACGCACACCATATCAGGATTGATCAAACAGCACTCGTAGCTTTGACCCCTGCCATAATTGATATAAACTATATTTAAATAGAATAATGATGACATTTGTACTAAGAGCTTGCTTAAATACTATTATTTAACCAGGATATACATGACATTTCTAAATCATACTTTAACTGAAGAGGGCATTAGTCTCCATGACAGCATTTTTTTTTCAAAACACTTTATTGTTACTGCTATTATATATGATGTTAATTTGTTACATTTGAGTCTGAACGCTGATGGATGGTACCTTGTTGAATTAGTTAATGAGTTACTTAAATTATTATAAGTAAAATCAATGAAAAATGAACAAGATAAGTATTCATTGTGTTCAAGTAGGGGAATAGAAACGTCTATGTTTGTATTATATGTTGCTTTGTTTGGCTTATATATAATGTAAATAGTAACCCATCTTGACCTACCTTTGTTTGTGAAGAATTATTGGACTCTTTGAACATTCTGAATAAATCATTACTGTTTCTCGGTTGTTTAAGAAGCCCTCTTTTTTTTTTTTTATTTTTTTTTTTTAAATAAAAAAAGATGACAAGTGATGTACCATATCAGTTGATACTTCGAGAGATGTAGTTGTAAGAGTTCTTTTTTTTGGAACCGCTATCTTGGAATCAGTTTTTTGTTTCTTCTTTCTAGCATCAGTCCAAGGATTTGTTTCTTTTATTCTTTTAAGAGTAGGGGCCATCCATTCTATTTCTTCTGGGATAGACACTATCTTGCTGTTTTTGATGAATATAATAGCTTCTTCTAAGTCATTAAAGGTTGTCATTGCATTGGCAAAAGCTATTTTTATCTTGGCTGGAAAGGCCAGCTGTGCTTTAATGTTGTTTTGTTTCAACAGTTTTATTATTGGCCAGACTTTTTTCCTTTGTTCTAGTATTCTGGAAGAATAATCATTGTCAAACCCTATCATGCTTTGATTGTATTTTATGGGTGATTTTCTCCAAGCAGATTTTAATATTAGTTCCTTGTCTAGAAATGAAAGAAATGTTATATCTATGGATCTAGGTGGAGTATTTGATGAGTTAGAAGCAGGTTTCCTCAGTACTCTATGCACCCTTTCAATTCCAAATGAAAGTCCCTCTTTCAAGTCTAAAAATTCAGGCATCCAAGTTGTTAAGAATGAAATAATGCCTTCTCCTTCAGTGTTTTCAGGCAGACCAAAGATCCTTATGTTGTTTCTCCTTTACCTGTCTTCTAAGTCATCTATTTTGTTAAGCAGCCATGTATTCTGTTTAAGTAGAAATTCTTTTTGGAATTCTTCCTCTTTGAGTCTCCCTTCAATGTCATTTAGAGAAGTCTCTACATTTCTTATTTTTGTATGGTGCTGCTGTAATAGTTCCTTAAGAGTATCAGTCTGTTTTTGAGAATTTCATTTGAGGTTTTCTAGGTCATTTTTAAAGCCATCCATCTTCAAAGATAGTTCCTGTAAGGTAGATGTCATCAATTGCAGTTCTTTTTTCAAAGCAGCATTTGGATGAGAATTCCTTGAGTTGTTCATATTCAGTGACTCAATATGTCTCCAAGTTATTTGACAGGAAAACTTTTGTATATCTACACCAAAATTGATATTTATGTAGTTTAGTAGTTTATCTATAGATTTCTGACATTTTAAACTTGAAAATAGTAAAATTTTCCTATATTATTATACTAGTTTATGGAGCTCTCAAAATTGACTGCTCTCAGTTGGCCATCTAGGCTCCACCCCCACCTAGACTCTTGACATAAGAGATTGAGACATATGTGTGGTGGGATATTGTATACTGTATTTTGACATTGAGCTGACAAGATAAATTCTTGTGTATCTTAAAACAGCAAGGTGTACTTAAGTCTTTTCACTTTTTGACCACAGTCAAACATCAGCATTGGAAACAGTAAGTGTCTGTCTATGGTGGCCTGCCAGGATGTATGTGACAGCAGGTGGTCACTGGCAGAATTTCATACTGAGTAGAGTTGCCATCTAATGCTGCTTTCTTCTCTTACTGAGTTTTTAGCAGTGATTTTTTTTTTGTAAAATCTGCATGCTATCCCAGCCTCTATGTGTATTCTATCCATGTGCTTTGATTTTTTCTCTCAGACCATCAACTGTATAATATATGCCTCTGTCCACTTTTACTTTTTGTCCCAGTCTCACATCAGAAGGTTACACAGAAGGCAACTGTTACTCTTTTGGAGGGACAGAAAGCCAGGTATTCTTCAAGGAGAGGATTTGTATATCTTTGTATTAGTCTTTTCTGTTTTGTGGGAAATATTGTTTTGCTAGCTGTGAATATTAAGCTTTAGACATGACTGATTTTTTTCTTGAAAGAAAGAAATAAGACTAAATGTATTTCCTCGCTCATGATTTTTTCTTGGCCATCATTAAATTAGAAAAGATATAAAAAAAAGCTGTGAGATGTACCTCCAAGTATTTAAAATTCTATGAGTTTATTTATTTACATTATCCAGACTTATTATGCAACAACACTGGCAAGTTAGGATATGTTAATCGCATGTGGGGAGGGGTGAAGAATAACATACAAGGCAAATTGTAAAAAAAGCAAAGAAAACATAATCCACATTGACAGCGAAGAACCAGTATGAGGGGGAACAGGGGAGAAGTACTGGGAAGTATAGAGCAGACTAGTGTGCTACTGTGGGCCCTAGTAGGTAACATGGCTATAATGAGTGGGAGCATGCTAAGGCAGTCTTTCAATGAAATGAAATGACCAAATCTGTTTGATTGCAGAAAAAGGTCATTGACCTGCAGTAATAGAGCCCTACCCTATTTCAGTTATCTCTGCCCACTAATTTACTTTTTCCAGTGCCTCCTTGCTTTGAAGTCACCATCCACCACTGATGTTTTTTTTTTTTTTTTTTTTTAATAAAAAGTAAAACTTTCTCAAGTAAGGATGAAATTAAAATAAGAGGGCAGGTGTAAAATGCCCAGTTGATAATCTTTTTGCAATAAAGACTGTGTAAGTTGTTTGTATGCATAAGTATGTGTTTGTTTGTTGGTTTCCTTTTTAAATTTATCCAGGTTGTAAGGTATCATTTCCCATAAAGAAAGAAGAAATATTTATGATAGATGTGTTTTGCAGAAATGATTTATTTCTGAATGCAATAACACTATTTATTTTTGTAATATGATACATGATCAGGATTAAGGGCTGAAGAAAAGATTAAGCAATCACTGAAGACGCTATCATGAAACCAGTTTGTTTGTCTTGTGGTCTTTATATTGGAGCTGTATTTTAATAGTATTTGAATATTGATTTATGGAGATAAGTGCTGGATGACTTTTGTAAAAACTGCATGGTCTGTGCACCTTTGTGGCAACTGTGGACGTGTGTGTGTGTGTGTGTGTGTGTGTGTGTGTGTGTGTGTGTGTGTGTGTGTGTGTGTGTGTGTGTGTGTGTGTGTGTCTGTGTGTGTGTGTGTGTGTGTGTGTGTGTGTGTGTGTGTGTGTGTGTGTGTGTGTGTGTGTGTGTGTGTGTGTGTGTGTGTGTGTGTGTGTGTGTGTGTGTGTGTGTGTGTGTGTGTGTGTGTGTGTGTGTGTGTGTGTGTGTGTGTGTGTGTGTGTGTGTGTGTGTGTGTATGTGTGTGTTTGTGTGTGTGTGTGTGTGTGTGTGTGTGTGTGTGTGTGTGTGTGTGTGTGTGTGTGTGTGTGTGGTATATTTCTGATGAAGTCTTGTTTATCTGCCATATTTAGCACGTTTGTATATGTATTTGATTGTGACTATATCTGATTAAATCTACACACACACATAAATACATGCACATGGTCACACAAATATACAAAGAACAAACATATTTTTATTTGTCCTCACATATTATTATTAAAAAATCAGTGAAGAACATGTAGCCATTATCAAACGGTTTGGATAATTACATTTCTGAAGTGAAAAGATGGAAGGGGCTGATTTTCTGTTTTGTTTTGTGAAATGAAATAGAAATGTGAAGTAACATTATAACAAGGATAATGAAACTGAGTTGCTCATTTTGGAATGTATTTTCACAATTTCATGGTCAAAATATCATTTTATTTGTGAACCATGGCCACAGTAAAATGTTGAATCATCTTATAGAATTCATATGTGACATGCTGGCTTTCCAGTCTAGACTTCTGCCTATTATGCTAATTATGCTAATTTACTTATGTCCTGATATAGACTCTTTACTTCAAAATGTGACTGTCTAAACTCTTTAATTAAAACAAAAATCTGACATTACTAAGTATACTATTGTATAAATAAATTTAGTTTTTAATATTTTAATAAATTTATTTTGATTGTGAGCTAACTGCAGAGTATGCATGTATGCATATACCACTGCTGAGAAAACAGAGTAAGAAAATGAAGGGTCAGGGAAAGAGGGGGGGGGGCACACTGAAGAAAAGTAAGAAAATTAAGTGCCAAGGATAGAGGGAGGAGTCATACTGATGAGGAAGTAAAGTAAGAAAATGAAGTGCCAAGGAAAGAGGGAGGAGCCACATCACTGAAATAGAAAAGCCACGGTGCCGCAGCTTGTCTGGCATTTATTACCATCTATATATTATTCTGAGCTGCTGGCCACTTATGCTGTACCACCTACCCGACAGTGCAACACTTTTTCATGTCTCCATTGTCTCTGGTTTATCACCATTGCCTGTTTCATCTTCCAATTTCGTTGTACTTTCTTGATCAATGTTTCTGCCTTCTAATCCCTCATCTCCCTATACACCAGGCTTGCTCTACCTTTTTAATCCCTAATCATACACTCTATGGAGTTATGCACATCCTTTGTCCATCCTGCTACGATACCTCTTATATATGCTCAAGGACATACCACTCTCCACTCCTCAACTCAAATTCTTCTCTTAGAAGCATAAAACTCTTCCATTCCTCTCATTCTTCTCCTTGCATTAGCTGTTGCCACTTTTCAACTCCAGTTTTGTTTTTGTCAGAATTCTTTGTTACTTTTATTAATGCTCCTGATCATGCTCAGATGCATCTGAGTACTCTCTGATAGACCTGTCACCTATAAGTGGTTTTCTAGCTTCAAGCTATTTTCTAAGAAGATATTATACCATTTTGCTGGAAGCCACCTCATGTACCTTCTGTCCTTACAAGCAGGACCACCTTCATTAATCTCCAGTTCTTGCAATAAATGTCTCAGATAAAATGTTAATGGATCTGTCTCTATACACTCCAGTCCTTCTCATCTGTATCAATAAATGTCTCAGGTATAATGTTAATGGATCTCTCTCTATACACTCCAATCCTCATCTGTATCAATAAATGTCTCAGGTATAATGTTAATGGATCTCTCTCTATACACTCCAGTCCTTCTCATCTGTATCAATAAATGTCTCAGGTATAATGTTAATGGATCTCTCTATACACTCCAGTCCTTCTCATCTGTATCAATAAATGTCTCAGGTATAATGTTAATGGATCTCTCTATACACTCCAGTCCTTCTCGTCGGTATCAATAAATGTCTCAGGTATAATGTTAATGGATCTCTCTCTATACACTCCAATCCTCATCTGTATCAATAAATGTCTCAGGTATAATGTTAATGGATCTCTCTCTATACACCCCAATCCTTCTCATCTGTATCAATAAATGTCTCAGATATAATGTTAATGGATCTGTCTCTATACACTCCAGTCCTTCTCATCTGTATCAATAAATGTCTCAGGTATAATGTTAATTGATCTCTCTCTATGCACTCCAATCTTTCTCATCTGTATCAACAAATGTCTCAGGTATAATGTTAATGGATGTCTCTCTATACACTCCAATCCTTCTCATCTGTATCAATAAATGTATCAGGTATAATGTTAATGGATCTCTCTTTATACACTCCAATCCTTCTCATCTGTATCAATAAATGTCTCAGGTATAATGTTAATGGATGTCTCTCTATACACTCCAATCCTTCTCATCTGTATCAATAAATGTCGCAGGTATAATGTTAATGGATCTCTCTCTATACACTCCAATCCTTCTCAAGTGTATCAATAAATGTCTCAGATATAATGTTAATGGATCTCTCTATACACTCCAATCCTTCTCATGTGTATCAATAAATGTCTCAGGTATAATGTTAATGGATCTCTCTCTATACACTCCAATCCTTCTCATCTGTATCAATAAATGTCACAGGTATAATGTTAATGGATCTCTCTCTATACACTCCAATCCTTCTCATCTGTATCAATAAATGTCCCAGGTATAATGTTAATGGATCTCTCTCTATAAACTCCAATCCTTCTCATCTGTATCAATAAATGTCTCAGGTATAATGTTAATGGATCTCTCTATACACTCCAATCCTTCTCATCTGTATCAATAAATGTCTCATGTATAATATTAATGGATCTCTCTCTATACACTCCAATCCTTCTCATCTGTATCAATAAATTTCTCAGGTATAATGTTAATGGATTTCTCTCTATACATTCCAGTCCTTCTCATCTGTATCAATAAATGTATCATGTATAATGTTAATGGATCTCTTTCTATATGCTCCAGTCCTCATCTGTATCAATAAATGTCTCATGTATAATGTTAATGGATCTCTCTCTATACACTCCAATCCTCATCTGTATCAATAAATGTCTCATGTATATTGTTAATGGATCTCTCTCTATACACTCCAATCCTCATCTGCATCAATAAATGTCTCAGGTATAATGTTAATGGATCTCTCTCTATACACTCCAATCCTCATCTGTATCAATAAATGTCTCAGGTATAATGTTAATGGATCTCTCTCTATAAACTCCAATCCTTCTCATCTGTATCAATAAATGTCTCAGGTATAATGTTAATGGATCTCTCTCTATACACTCCAGTCCTTCTCATCTGTATCAATAAATGTCTCAGGTATAATGTTAATGGATCTCTCTCTATACACTCCAATCCTTCTCATCTGTATCAATAAATGTCTCATGTATAATGTTAATGGATCTCTCTCTATACACTGCAGTCCTCATCTGTATCAATAAATGTCTCAGGTATAATGTTAATGGATCTCTCTATACACTCCAATCCTTCTTATCTGTATCAATAAATGTCTCAGGTATAATGTTAATGGATCTATCTCTATACACTCCAGTCCTTCTCATCTGTATCAATAAATGTCTCAGGTATAATGTTAATGGATCTCTCTCTATACACTCCAGTCCTTCTCATCTGTATCAATAAATGTCTCATGTATAATGTTAATGGATCTCTCTCTATACACTCCAGACCTCATCTGTATCAATAAATGTCTCAGGTATAATGTTAATGGATTTCTCTCTATACACTCCAATCATTCTCGTCTGTATCAATAAATGTCTCAGGTATAATGTTAATGGATCTCTCTCTATACACTCCAATCCTCATCTGTATCAATAAATGTCTCATGTATATTGTTAATGGATCTCTCTCTATACACTCCATTCCTCATCTGTATTAATAAATGTCTCAGGTATAATGTTAATGGATCTCTCTCTATAAACTCCAATCCTTCTCATCTGAGTCAATAAATGTCTCAGGTATAATGTTAATGGATCTCTCTCTATACACTCCAGTCCTTCTCATCTGTATCAATAAATGTCTCAGGTATAGTGTTAATGGATCTCTCTCTATACACTCCAGTCTTTCTCATCTGTATCAGCATATGATTTCACTTCATGCTTTTCTATTGCCCCTTGCCCCAATTGCTCAGCCACTCAATATCTGCTGAATTTGTTTTATGTCTGGTGTATTTTGACTGTTTTACTCAATGTCAACAAACGCCATATAACACATAAGATGTGCCATTACTATCATTGTTATAGACTTAATTCTTCCTGTAAAAGGTTTTAACCTTTCTATCTTTGTTTGCCATTCTTCTTCCAGCCTGAATAATAATCCCGTACGATTTTCCCTACATGTATCCTCCCATGAGTGCCCAGCTATGAATCCTAGATACTTGGGATATACTGCTTCCTGAACCTTCTACCTTCTCTCTGTCCTTCTCCTTGTCCTAATCCCACCATCACTGTCTTGTCCACATTACATTCCAAGCCCAATGTTTGTCCAAAATACTTAAATGTCCTTAACATTTCTTTCAGAACTAACTCCAAATCCCAGATCAATAGGATGCAGTCACCTATGAATATTAGGAATAAACTCTCTTTCCTTGTATTCCTGTGAGGCAGTTAAGATCTGCCTTATTCAGGAGGCTAGTTCCACCATGCCTCATTCCACTTCATATAGTCCCCACTTCTGATACCCCCTCCCCACATTTACACATATGCTGAATGTAGAGTTAGTGTAATGTAACTTCACCCAGTTTAGGAGAGCATCTGTTGCCATCTTTTCAACAGAGAAGAGAACAGAAACCTACAACTGACTGTATCTAATGCTTTCCTAATGTTGAACAGAACTGCCCCAGTCCTAATGTTGTCCACCCCATACCCTCCCAGGAATGCTGCAAGACTCCACCACTTACTTATGATAGTTCACCCTTTACAATTCCAATTTGTCTCTCTTCTATTAAGTCATGGTAATTTTCTTTTTCCAGGAGTTCTGCCAGTACTGTTGCTGGAATTTTAAAGTCCAGATTTATCATAGAAATAGGCCTCAAGTCACTAACTGCAGCAATACTATGATTATTGCCTAATTAGAGCCATTTATGATCTGCCCACAAACTCTTAGGGAGCAATATAACTATGCCAGCTTCTCTACTAGGATGCTTATTCCACTATTGTCAAATTCTGCTAGGAATCCATCTGTGACTGGTGCTTTATGTAGATTCAGCCCTGATATAGCTGCATTGACCTCTCCAACTGTAATCTCTTGATCTAACCATCTATTCACTGAACTGACCTCTCCAACTGTAATCTCTTGATCTAACCATCTATTCTGCACATTCATCAACCTTCTTATATTTGCCACTTCAAATCCCTAACTAAGTGGGTGAACCACCTCATGCTCAGTCCAAAAGTTTCCGTTATGCCTAGGTCCTATAGAACTATTTTCCACTTTTAATTTTGCTACCAGTTGAATAACCATTGCGTACTTTCATCTGTACTGCAACAAGCATGTCATCCATCTTAGGTCCCGCTTACTTCTTAGTCGCCAATAACCCCCCTTTTTAGAGAGTTCCACATCTGCCTGGGTTACATCACATACCAATTCTATCTCTGTCCTCAACCTCTCTATTAGTCCATTATCTTTCTGCATTATATGTCTTCCATGCATCATTCTTATCAGCTCCGTTTCTAAGGTTTCTCTTGCTCCACTATTTTCTTTACCTTTTGCCTGCTGTGCTTACCCTCTTGTTGCATTCATTTCCCTTTTACACCTTTCCCATGAAAACAATCCCTGTTCTTGACTGTTTTCTTAATTTCTGTCAACAACATCTGATAAAATGTCTCCTAGTCTCATTTATATTTGTCTTCCATTCCATTTATTGTGGATCTACTCTACTCTCAGAGTCGGTCATCTTGACATGGTCCATTTATTGCCATTAGGCACATTTTTGTGGTCCAATAGACTGATGCGCTGTATGTCCAGCTTGACAACAGACTTTAATCAATACCCATTTTAATAACATTAAATGCAGTCTACTACCTTGATTACATACATTTCTTGAAATTGTAACCGCTATCCCCTTGTCATGGCTTTCTCTGTCCTGCCTCTTAAGCCAATCCTCAGCTCTTGTTTTTGGTTCTTCCTTTATACTTGCATTATCCTTGATTCATATTTATTCAAATCGTGTCTCCCTGACTCTCTTTTATTATTGTCTTTATTATGCATTCTTTTCTCTGTCCATTTTTTGGACATCACAATCTGATTCCTAGATACTGATTTCTTTCTTTCCTGCCCTCACCCAAAGTCAACAGTCTCATCTAGACCCCCCTCCATGATGGTGCCTTTTTCCCTAGCTAATGGTCTGTGGCTCTTCCTTCTCACCAAAGTCCACTCCATATCCTTCTCTGAAATTGTTTCTCCAAATCCCCCTCTTCTAGGAAAGTATATTATCCTCATATGAAACTCCCTTGATTTCTCTAACATATGCAAACAGATCTTCTTCCTGCTCAGTCTCAGTTGTCAAAATTGCTGGGTACAGCAGAATAGTATTCTTTTTTTTTTCTTCTTCTTTCAGCTGCTCCCGTCAGGGGTCGCCACAGCAGATCATCTGTTTTCATTTCTTCCTGTCCTCTGCATCTTGCTCTGTCACACCAACCACCTGCATGCCCTCTCTCACCACATCCATAAACCTTATCTTAGGCCTTCTTCTTTTCCTCTTACCTGGCACATTCATCCTTAACATCCTTTTCCCAATATGCCCAGCATCCCTCCTCAGCACATGTCCAAACCAGCGTAATCTCGCATCTCAGGCTTTGTCTCCAAACCGTCAAACTTGGGCTGACTAGCTAATATACTTATTCTTAATCCTATGAACACAGCAACAAGTAAAACAAAAAAAAGCAGACCAGTTCCGTGTAAGGTCCTGTTTATTAAAACTAGTGGAAAATAAATAAGTTGATACACAATTGTACTAAGCGCTTTCACCCATAACCATACTGGGCATCATCAGAGTATACTTTGGTTGGAAATCTGTTCCTTAAATATACTAAAGTCACAACGCCCTAAAGTTAAAACCAATGAACAACTTCAAACAGTCATATATGCAAATTACAAATTACACACATAAAATGCCTGCATAGAAAAAAGCTCCTACATTGTAATGGCAATAACTATAACAAAAAAATATTTAACATCGTCAATAAATAGTAATTATTAACTAACTAATTAAATATAGATATAAATATGTAAATCTAAACATTCCAATGTATAAAACTAATAATAATAAATAACCTATATAACTACCTATAAATAATTAAATATTATTTTGTACAGTGTTTATATACTGTTAAATATTAAAATTTTGTTAGCTGCCTATATATGTTAAAAAATGAATGAATTATGAGAAACATCAATTCATTGTAAAATTAATTCAAAAATCATTAAATGCTATGTGATTTATGCTTCAGTATACTAGAAATGGAAATGTAATCATTAATTCCAGGTGAATTGGAAGCATCCAATCTCATTTGCCACAAACATTCCTTTGCTTCCAATAAATTCTTATCATCGCCTCCTTTAGTGTTGTTGGGAATTCTGTCAATCACAAAAATAGAAATCTTTTGAAATTCATACATTTTTGGTTGTGAAGATATAATGAACTCACTGTTCTGTTGTTTTTGATGTCCCTTAAATGTTCTAAAATCCGTAGCCTAAGTTTTCTAATGGTCTTCCCAACATAAAAAGTGGGACAGCTTGTGCATGTTGCAATGTAAACAACCATCTTAGTATTGCAAGTGCAATAACCAGGGCATCTGATGGTTCTCCTATAGTTTTGAACTGCAACATAGGGTCCATCATTAATGAATTTACATTCATGCCCCTACTATATGTTATCTCAGGGTAACAACCAGTGGTATTATTGAGTTCAACTTTGTTCCTAAAAACACTAAGCCATGTTTCCTGTACTATAGTTGCAATCTTTGCTGCTGTTTCATTAAATGGGAGTACTAGAGCATTGTTTTTCTTTTTCTTGTCAATTTTTGCTACTTCATTATTCAATCCATATTTGAGTATAGGCTTGTATGTAGTATTTCTTTTTACCATCACCTCATTTCTAATATTGATCAATAGATCAAGGGGATATCCCCTATCACTAAACATATTCAGTAGTCTCCCCATTTCCTCCTGGAATACTCTATCATCACTCACTAGTCTAGATAATCTAATCATCTGCCCCTTCACTAAGTTCTTCTTTTGAAAATGGGGATGGCAACTCTCATAGTGTACAAATCAGTTGGAATAAGTCTTCTTACGAAATATACTAGACTCAAGCCTATCCTCATCCTCATAAAATAGTATATCCAGGTAGTCACAACTTTTGTCATGAATCCTACTTGTAAATTTTAGAGATGTAGTCGTAGTACCCAAAAACTCAACAAATTCCTGAATTTCTTCTCTGGTACCCTTTCAAAAAATTAATATGTTGTCCAAATAGTGTAGATAAAGTGCTATTTTGGGCAAAAAATCTGAAGTAAAAATAGACTGTGTTTCCCAATGTGCTAGAACCAGATTAGCGTATATGGGTACACATCTGGCACACATAGCTACTCCTGTACTCTGCAATATTCACCTTCAAATAAAATGTAATTATTTAATAATACCATTTCCATAAGTTCCACAATCAATTTATGCTTCATTATGTGCATGTTCCCATATCTGAGTAGGCACGCTTCAAACATTTCCAATCCCGTAACATGTGATATCACCGAGAACAAATTTACTACATCTATTGTGACCATGATCATATTAATATCAGTTTTGTTTCACCTAACAACGTCAAGGCAGTGCCATGAATCTTTTAAAATGTGAGGTAACTGGTTCAAAATGTTTTTGCAATGAAAATCCACAAATGAGGCCATAGCCTCTGTTTTAGAACCTTTAGCAGAAACTATAGGTCTTAAAGGTGGATTGTTCACATCTTTGTGGATTTTCGGAATGCCAAAGATGGATGGTGTAGTAGGCAACTCTACCATTAGATAGTCATACACATCCTTGTTTAATGAACCATCCATTAATAATTCGTACAACTGCCAGTCCAATTTAGTATAGGCTCTATAGACTTCAGACTTAGAAACCTTTTCATATGTGTCATTGTCACTTAACATAAAAGTCATTTTGCTCGAGTAATCCATATTAGACATAACCACAACTCCACCATCTTTATCAAGTTTCATTACCCTGTATTTGTCTATGGAAATTAATTCCTTCAGACAGAATCTTACACCCGTGGTTAGGTTGTCCTGGGATATTTTTTCCCCCTAACACATATGCGTATTTGTGTTCCACATAACACTTCAAATAAATGTATCATGGGGTTTTGTGGAGGTATAAAAGTACTAGTTCTTTTCAATGTTAATAAACCTTCGCCTGTGTTTGGACTGACATTGTTCGCAAAAAACATTTTCAAATTCAACAGTCTTACATATAATCTGAGGTTAATTAAATTTTTCCCTATGTCATACTTAAAATTAGGGATAAAGGTGAAACCTTTTTTAAACAGTGTAACATAATTCAATGATAACTCATTTTCAGTGTAGTTGTAAATTGAGAAACCTCCATTTTGTATTATGGCACAGCTAGATACAGGCATGCATAATTCATCACCATTTAATGTTGTTTCTGAATTTTGAATCTCATTAGTAATGTTCATGTCCAGAACTGTATTAAAATAACCATTGTCTGTCACTTCATTATGAGAAAGTTCCACAGTTGAACTCAAATCCAATTGCCTTAGCACATCTACTTGTGTTCCATCGTGTAAATCACCACTAATGTGGGCTGCGGGGTGGGTGTGCGCGTAGTACAATTGTGTATCAATTTATTTATTTTCCACTAGTTTTAATAAACGGGACCTTACACGGAACTGTTCTGCTTTTTTTGTTTTACTTATTCCTAATCTTGTCTACCCTCATCACACCCAGTGCAAATCTTAACATCTTTAACTCTGCCACATTCAGCTCTGACTCCTGCATTTTTGTCAGTGCCACTGTCTTCAACTCATATAACATAGCTGGTCTCACTACCCTCTTGTAGACCTTCCCTTTCACTCTTACTGGTACTTGTCTGTCACAAATCACTCCTGACACTCTTCTCCACCCACTCCACCCTGCCTGTACCCTCTTTTTCACCTCTCTTCCACACTCGCCATTACTCTGAACTGTTGATCCCGAGTATTTAAATGCATCCACCTTCGCCACCTCTACTCCCTGCACCCTCACCATTCTGCTATCCTCCCTCTCATTCACACACATATTTTCTGTCTTAGTCCTGCTGACCTTCATTCCTCTTCTCTCTAGAGCATATCTCCACCTCTCCAGGGTCTCCTCAACCTGTTCTCTACTCTCACTACAGATCACAATGTCATCTGCAAACATCATAGTCCACGGGGACTCCTGTCTGATCTCGTCTGTCAACCTGTAAATCACCACTGCAAATAAGAAAGGGATCAGAGCCGATCCTTGATGTAATCCCACCTCCACCTTAAACGCATATGTCACTCCCACTGCAGATCTCACCACTGCCACACTACCCTTGTACATATCCTGTACCACTCTTACATACTTCTCTGCCACTCCTGACTTCCTCATACAATACCACAACTCCTCTCTAGGCATCCTGTCATATGCTTTCTCTAAGTCCACAAAGACACAATGCAACTCCTTCTGACCTTCTCTGTACTTCTCCATCAACACTCTTAGAGCAAACATCACATCTGTAGTGCTCTTTCCTGGCATGAAACCATATTGCTGATCACTAATCATCACCTCCCTTCTTATCCTAGCTTCTACTACTCTTTCCCATAATTTCATGCTGTGACTTATCAATTTTATACCTTTGTAGTTACTACTGCTCTGCACATCACCCAAATTCTTAAAAATCGATACCAAAACACTTTTTCTCCACTCCTCAGGCATCCTCTCACTTTCCAAGATTTAATTAAACAATCTGGCTAAAAATTCCACTGCCATTTCTCCGAAACATCTCCAAGCTTCCACAGGTATGCCATCTGAACCAACAACCTTTCCATTCTTCATCCTCTTCATAGCCATCCTTACTTCCTCCTTGCTAATCTGTTGCACTTCCTGATTGACTATCTCGACATCATCCATCCTTCTCTCTCATTCTCTTCATTCATCAGCCCCTCAAAGTACTCTTTCCATTGGTTCAACACACTCTCCTCACTTATAGTCTGACATCCTAATTCTACAAGTTCATGCTTCCATTGCATCATTTGCTGTGTCACCACATCCAACTTCTGCAAGCAATCTGCTGTAAATATTAGTACTCGTTTACCCAATGGCATTCCCCTATACTTGTGACTGTTAAGGATAATTCAGCCCCAGGTACACACAGTATGTATGGCTGCAAAGATGTTTTTTGAAGTCCCAGTGAAGCCTGATTTTTTTCTGCCATTCTGTATTCTCTCATGTGCATGGTCTAAATGTGCTGGAATGTGTACCATTTCCCTCCAGACTGTCTCTGTTGCCATCTGCAGATCACAGTCCCCTACTGACTCTAGTATCCTTATAACATTGACATTTACCCTGCTGGAATGATTTTCCAGTGATCTGTTTTTCTATGCTACTGACTAAGCCACATGTGCTTATCTGCCATAGATTTCCTCAAATTATTCTAATCCCTATCATCTTGCATGCCAAGCACCACAACTGTCATGTGGCCAACTTGTGGTAGGCCCTGAGTTTGGCTATTACCATCAATATGCTATTAAAAGGATCAGGAGCCTGTCATCTGGAGAAGTGCCTTTAAACCTTTTTGAACCAGTTTTCTTGTTCATATTTGCGTATTTTACTCATTTCTTGGCTATTCCCCTCCTCAGTCCACAGTCAACTAGAAATAAAACTGACTTTACTGCCTGCTGGGACAGAGCTGAGGATTTAATTGGCCATACTACTCCTGGTTAGATGGAGCTACAATGGAGAATACTTGGCAGAAACATTAGAATCATAAGTAAAAGTACACTTGGCAGTGTATCTGCTTACATACCTGCAGCTTTGTGTGTATTTATCCATATATGTATGTGCATTTTGACTAATAACCTTAGGAAATTAATTAATTAGCTGATGAGATCTTAAAATAATGAATATTTGGCATGCTACCTTGCAAGATTCAGTGAAAATAGGTTTACATCACAGGAATCTAAGAACAGTTGATGTACCTTTGATAAATGTAATGAGGTCCAGCAGGTAACAGGTTCACTCAGAATTAAATCACATTCATCAGTAGCAAGCATTATTTTTCTGTCTATATCTCCAAAGTCATAGAAACACAGTACAGAATACATAGATAATCCACATCTCTAAAGGAAAGAAAGTAAAACTAGACATAAACTATGAAGCTAATTATATAGACATAAACTATGAAGATAATTATACAGCATGCATGCAAATACTATTTGTTTATAGCAATTAATAAAGAGCTGAAGGATTTTATCTGGGAGGGGAAGACGGCACTGGTAAAGTGGGATGAGCTGATTCTTCCAACAGAACGAGGCAGATTGGGGTTGCCCAATTTGAAAGGGTATTTCAGCGCAACACGTTTAAGGCTCCTATACATAGCACAAGCAGAAAACAATAAATCAAAGTGGAAAGAGATGATGAAGAAACAAGAAGGGACAGCGATTTTGGATGCAGACCTTTAAGGAGAATAACAATAATCATACTGAATATTATATTTATAAAGTAACAGAATGCATTCTAAGAATTAAGCCAACATGGGAATGGAGAAAGGAGATTCTGCCAATAGGGATGACTGCAATTAGGGATAGAGACAATAGGAAAAAGGGGGCTGAAATTTATTGGACAAAACTAGCAAAGGAAACAAGGTATTGGGAGCAATTAACTCGATAGAAAAAGGTAATAGAATGGAAAGAAGCCAGTAATTTATCTGGACTGCAGGTTGGAGATTGCCTTCCCTGTCAGAGATTGACATCAGTGTATAGACAAAGAGAAAGAAGTAGTGGGGTCCTAAATAAAAGAATGACACTGTAGAGTTTTTAGTAGAATCTAGTATAGAATCTGTAGTTAAAAAAGGAATAAATAGTAGAGCATATAAAATATTGCATGATATTTATAAGAATCAATCAGAGGAGCTTAGAAAGGATTTGGATGAGAGACTGGATAAGAAGCAACTTACAAAGAAATACTCTGTGGATGTATGTATGTTTTTCCAAATATTCAACAAAATGTAGAAGCTTTTGGATCTTTGCTTGAAAGTGTTTATATAGGTATTTTTATACCCAAAGTCGACTCCAAAGAATATTTCCTCATGTAGATAGCAAATGTTGAATGTGTGATATTGAAGAAAGCAATAACTGGGAACATATTTTTTGGGAGTGTAATGAGTTGGCAGGTTTTAAATATTCCCTGCAGACTGCTCTGTCAGAGATACTTGGTAAGCAAATTGGTGTAAGTAAGGAAATCATTTCTTGAGCTATGATACAGAATTGGAATTACCTAGACATAGTAAGGCCTTGCTGAGTCTAATTCTGGTGGCTGCCCAAAAAGCAATTACTAGGAAATGGAAATCAAAGTCTAAACCAACTTTACTAGAATTAGCAATTATAGTAACACAGATAAAACAATTAGAATTGGGATCTTTAGGAAAAAGGTATTAGCAAATTACATAGGAAAACATAGGAATTGTGGGAACAATACATACAGACGAGGAACAAGGTTTAAAAGAAGACCAGATATGAATGAGCTATGCGATGTTTGACTGACAATGACTGGATAGATTTTAAGCGATGTTTAATGTTTGCAACTACAATTGTGTTAATTTTCTTTGTAATGTATAATGTTTGCAAGTGAAATTATGTCAGTATGGTTTGCTTTCATTTATATAAATGTAAGATTGCTTATGTCATACATGATAATTTAATAAAGATGTTATTCTTAGAGTAATTTTTATTCTTTCATAACTACCTTATATGTTTAATTACTGCATATGTGATTAATTTATAAAGTAGGAATGTATACAGCACAATCCCCTAACTTCATTGGCATTTTCTACAAAGGATTTTTTTGTTAAGGAAACAATTGTTCTTTTATTATTGTTATTATTATTATTAGTAGTAGTATAGTATTTTTGTAGTATTTTTGTACATTTGCAGATGACATTGTGATTGAGAGGTGGAGATATGCTCTAGAGAGGAGAGGAATGAAGGTAAGCAGGACTAAGAATATATGTGTGTGTGAATGAGTGGGAGGATACAGGAATGGTGAGGATGCAGGGAGTAGAGTTGGCAAAGGTGAATGAGTTTAAATACTTGGGATCAGCAGTTCAGAGTAATGGAGAGTGTGGAAGAGAGGTGAAGAAGACAGTGCAGGCAGGGTGGAGTGGGTGGAGACGAGTGTCAGGAGTGACTTGTTACAGACTGGTACCAGTAAGAGTGAAACGGAAAGCTGACAAGAGGGTAGTGAGACCAGCTATGTTATATGGGTTGGAGACGGAGGCATTGACAAAAAGGCATTAGTCAGAGCTGGAGGTGGCAGATTTAAAGATGTTAAGATTTGTATTGGGTTTTATGAGGATGGATAGGATTAGGAATCAGCATATTAGAGGGTCAGCTCAGGTTGGACGGTTTGGAGACAAAGCCAGAGAGGTGTGATTGCATTGGTTTGGACATGTGCTGAGGAGGGATGCTGAGTATATTGGGAGAAGGATGATAACACTTCTGTTCATTCCCTGAATTAGCAGACATTCCATCTTGTTCAACCACCCCTCTCTGACTAAATGATAATATTCCCCAAGATTTTATACTTAATACAATCAATAATACTTTCAACTACAAAAATAACTATCAAGAAACTGAATACACTAATGTTAAATTTCTTATGGGCACCTAATAGACCTAGGATTGCATTAAAGAAACATACTAATAGCTGGTCTCAAGGGGGTATTTCTTTTCCAGACTTTAATTTATATATTATCTCTTCTATTATAAAAGTTATTACTTTATTAATAGATCGGTCATATGTCGCAAAATGGAAAGATTATTGGGAGCTAATTAGTATGCACTTCATGAAAATCTCCTTAACACATAAAAATATGATTATAAATAACTCCATGTTGTGGTTGCTAAAGGAATTTTGTACTTCACCTATTACACCTAAACATATGGTCTGTTACCCATTAAATATTATTATTAGTTATCGAAACTTTATATTCATGCACCCTAAGTATAGGGAATGGAATTTTATTGTATTCCTATAATTTATACTCAGGGTATGCTTATGTCATCTACTTCTGAAGGAGCTCATTTAGCTATAGATAATAATCTAAAGTACTGGTATCAGCTGATATCTGATAATAAAGTTAAAAATCTAGATTTCTTAAAACAAGAATTTGATCTAAGAGAAACTTGCTGGTTAGAGGTTCAGATCTTTAGACAACATCTCATTGATAGAATAGATCTAATGTCTATAACAGTTAAAGAATCTATTCCAAAACTGATTGATTACTTGATAATAAATTTACAGCATAAAGTTTCTGATAAAGGTAAACTTTCATATATACATAAAATTATCAGACAAGAAACTTTTTACAATGTAGATTCATACTGGAATTATTTCACCTCTATTAATGGGGACCCACCAACTCAACAAGATAAACAATATATATTGGAATCTGCTTATAGAACTACATCTTCCATTGTCTGGAGACTTTATACATGGAAATTTTTACATAGATCTCTTTATACACCTTTGATGATGAATAAAATTAATAATAAAGATAATCTATGTAAGAGATGTAATGTAGAAATTAATGCTGACTGGACTCATATGTTTTATGACTGTATGAAGTTGAAAGAATACTGGAAGTCAATTAATAAATTTTGCAGGCTCTTTTACAGATAATTTCATTATTTCTAAGTCTCTTATATTATTCAACACACCTGTACCTCAATGTGTTACAAAGATTAAGCTTCCCTTGTTATGGTCTATCCTAGCAGTGGCTAGGAAAATAATAACTAGAAATTGGATTTCAGATACACCTCCTTCGTTCAATGAATTTAAAAATGTTATGAATATAATGTGTCATATGGAAATAAGCACAATTAGAATGAGAACAACTAGAAAAACATCACATTTTATTGTATGGGATAATTTACAAAATTTGTTGAAAAAATTCTAATTTCAATAGCACAGTATTTTAGTTTAATTAATTGATCTGATTGTAGTGGATGTCTTTGTAAATACTTTAGTTGTTTTGTTGAATATTATAATAATACCTATTTTTAATTATTTGTATAAAATTGTTATGATATTTCTCTTATATGTTAAAACAATAAACTTGTTTTGAAAAAAAAAAAGAATATAACTGCAATGATGCAACCACTGACCTTTCTAATTCTACGTCATAATTCTTCCTGTACTAGACTAACTTGTTCCTCTTACTAGAATGAGAACAAAGCACTATCACATTTAATAGCCGCCCAAGGATCGGAAACCATAAATAGCATTACACAATAGCACTAGTTGAGTGATAATCTGACCTACATGATGAGAAAAACAAAGCTTTATGCAATGCTATAATTCAAATATAAATCAAATTTTGGGTCATGTTTGGTTTGCATAGCTTGGCTTTTAAGGGTCCTAGTGGTTCTTAGCCTAGTATACACCTATGAATTTATCAACCTATAAACCTAATACAAACATGCAAGGCTAAATGTTACAATTTCAAACCTGACAATATAAGAATTATGCAAGAAGATGACATTCGGCAGACTAAGAAATTCTGCAATGCTAGCAATAATATTAACTAAAAGATTGCCCTAAGTTTGCAACAAAAGCATTGTTTAACAAAGACTTCTTAGTGTGATTAGAATACAGTATTTCTAATGCTATCCATCAGCCTCTTAACTTCTTAAATAATTCTAATACAATCATCCCTAGCTTTCCAATACCTACATTTTTACCTGTTACTTCTACTTCAAAGTCATTTCTAAAGTTAAAGACTTTCTAAACCACATTAAGACTTTCACTAGATTGAATTCCATGCTGTCCACCCAAAATCAGTACTAGTGGGCAATCACATACCTTTTGGCGTACTCATACATATTTCCAACATTTCACCATCAACTGGTATTTTGTGCACCAGTTTTAAACACATGGATGATTGCATTTTGAAAAATACCTATATCAATGTCTGTGAAAGACTATGTCAGATTTGTACTTTAGCAAATATTCTCGAAAAGTATGATCTATGAGTATTAATAGGAATACATACAAAAACATGACAGTTGTTCTTTTTTGTCTCAAATGTAGTATTCAGACAGCCATTTATACTCATACCAACCAAATGTATTCAAATATAGTATTATAATATTTGACAGAAGCCATTTTCTTGAAGTTAAAATATGTAAAACATGCATCCAAAGTAGTAGTCCATGATGGTTCACCACAAAAGCTGAAGTCATATGGTCATTCTGTCTCTCAGGCAGTGATATTTATTTTAGACGTTTATATAGAAAGTGTAATATACAATAATGCACAATCTGAAGAAGGCAAACTCAGATAAGGTAGCTCTCAAAGGTCCATTTTAGGGACATTTTTATTCTCCCCATTTAGAAATGGTTTCCCATGGGATCCCACTTCTTCAAACTGCCTTTTGCATGCCATTCTCACTGTAATTATCAGTAACAGCAAGTCCTTTGTCATAATGAATAAAAATCTACAGATTTCCATGCCAATTGGAAATGGCATCTATGGAAAAAATTAAACTTAAATTCACCATAAAAGTGTTATATTATTTAGGACACCCAAGACAGTTGATGAAGCTCAAATTAATATACCAAAAGACCCCATAAGAACCCCACTTCATACTGTCATTCCACAAATATATCTCAGATTAGTATGAAATCAGAATCGTTCATTTCATATCCATACAGAAGCACAGATAAAAAGAAAGTCCTTTGTCAACTAAAGGTATTATATCAACTATCTAATATGCTCAGCTCTGGTGCTTGCAATTGCTAGTAATGTCTTACTATACAACTTGAACACGTCCTTCCTTTTAAATATGCAATGTTCCTACATATTACTAATATTTTGCAAAATGCAAAAAATAAAGTTCCTATATAGATTACTCATTACAGGGAACACCGATGTCACATCTTACAAAACATACATAGTTCCTAGTTACAGGCAAAGCACGTTTTCTTTTAAATATGTCAATATTCAAATTAATCAACAAACTATACTGCCCATTTTAAAGAAATATGTCTCACATAAGAAGATCCATAAAATGACAAAGAACAGCTATTGCAACAGTATTAATTTAAAGAACATTTCTTAGGATAACTACTGGAATCTGGAGCAACATTCCACAGAACATTCCAAATTTAAATAACTTATTGTCATGAAGAGGCATCTATAATAAATCCAGGTATAAAGGCAGATGCATTCTGACCACCTACCCCATTATTGCATTTTTTTAAATATGCTACTAGGCATTCAGCATATTATTATTAATAATATAGTAATTGTCTTCCATATGTACTTACTTCATATATGACAAATTCCTTTTATGTTTGCGCTCCCAAGCATGACTTGTGTTACAATGCTACTAAATGGAATCTTAGGACCCCACTAATACTCAAAATGATAATAACTGAAATTTTAGATTTTCATTAATATTTAATTACAGTATTCGTTTAATAGTTGCATTTTAAGGATAGAATTTTTAGTACTTACGTATTATCACAACCACAGTTTTGCGGTTGTGAAATTCAGAAACTTCAAGTGAAACAAGTGCGTGTACGAGTCAAACTGGGTCTTCCTAGTGTTTTCTACTGTGACATTACGGTGGTTAAGTATCGGGGCACACTACGCTGTACACATACACAACTAGTGTCTATTAGCAGCTACACACACTGGAATCCTAAACAGCGTAGCACTGATGTGATTACCTGTCCTCACAATCAGCTTCGAAAGCTGCCAATATTCTTTCTGTTCGAAAAGAAACACATGCCGTTATTTACTGACATACTGACAATAACACTCAGTGACGACTCGAAAACTACACAACTGCAACTTGCAGGGAATAATGTAAGAATATGAGGCACAGATCTGGACACTGGAGAGGTATCAGTATGGCCAAGTGCATTCAAGGTAATTCAGACACACACGTTTACAAAAAAAGGAAGGTAAACATGGAATCCATGAACAGTTCCTCATTGTAAAGTCATTCACCCCTTCTCCTCTGAGGTTTCCTATTATTAAATCACATTTGTGAATTCTGACCAACACAATACAGGGACATAATTTAAAGCATGATCTTTTGCACCTTTTACAAACTGGAGAAATCGGTTCTTACAGATTCCATTTGTCAGTAAGATAGTACCCTTTCCAATTCACCTATGCGGTTGTAATGCACACAAATCTGGAAGACAAACTTTTGATTGGTTTCTCCTGATTAAGCTAATCCAAACTTTTCCCGTTAGCACTAAGGACTTTGATCAACACCTCACACTATTTCATGGCCTGATTTCACTTGAAGTAGGCGACTTTCGCAACTGCGAAAATGTGGTTACGATAATACGTAAGTACCACTTTTTTCTATAAAATCACTAATAACTATTTTACTAATTTTACTTTATTTTGTTAATTTATCTGAAGTCACAGCATCAATGTATATTTAATTGTTTTTGTCATCCTTACTTCCTATTATGTTGAACTGTTTTGTAATACTGCTCTCTGTTGATTATACTATTATATACTGATCATTTTGACCATGATTAATACCCTGGGTGCTGACTGAAATGGGTCCTTGGGCTAGCTCATCTACCAAATAAAAACAAACAATGAATACATAAAAAAGAAAATAAAACTGAGGAAAACATGTTGAATCAGACTGATGGTGTATAGATTATAATCCATTTTTGGGTCCACCTTCCAACACTTTACTGCTGAGTGTTACTAATACCCCCTGAAAGTCAGTGGCCTTATATCTGCTACTCATAGCCAGGACAAATGGAAAACTGTAGAAAATGTTATCCAGAAATATTTTAGAAATATTGTATGAAAATGTGGAGCTCCTTTACCAAACCATTGTACACTCTACTAGGTTATCTTACATACTGTTGCTTGTATTGATGACAGATTTGCTGCCATCTGGAGATCCTTTTAGTATGAGTTTTCTTTGATGTAGTGCAACTTAAGCTGTTCAAAGTACCTCTTCAAAGGCTCTAAACATTACAATGAATGTGATACACAGAGTACTGTGATACACTGAGTACTCTGTCTTCAACAGTATATAGTGAAAAGCCAATTATCTGTGCCTGTTTTGATAAAAAAAAAATTATAAACAAACTATTGAACTACTGCTCCCTACCACACTAGATTTATTAGTAAATTTTAATTCCAAAATTGCATGAGAACTTCTTCTTCTTTCGGCTTTTCCCAGTTAGGGGTTGCACAGCGTATCACCTGTCCGCTCATGATTAGCTGTGGAGTTTTACGGTGTCGAGTTGCCAGCCCAGAGCCCAACCTTCCACAGGAGGCACACATACACATGCACTGCCAAAAAATTGTGATAATGGTACAACCTTCATGAAAATAATCACTAGGAAAGTTTCTGATGAGTATTTCTTTACATTTTAGAAGCAAGCAGTTAGCTCACACAGTCTTGAATGGAATTAAACTCCCTTGAACACATTTAACATTTCAAGCAACCAAGTGGTTTAAACTTCTCATACATTTAGATCAAAGTTTAGGATGAACAGTTTGTTGAAAGGAATCTCAATAATGCAGAATAAGTATTTGCAGTCACTGCATCATCCATGCAAATGGAAATAACTTCATCCTTCAAACACTTATTGTTTAATTTTCTTTGTCATTCAAAACTTCTCTGACTGGCTATTCTGTCACACAATTCAAGTGTTCAACCTTTAAAACATAGCTTGAATTATGAAACCAGGCTTAGAATAAATCAATTGAAAAATGCATTCATTTACTGGAGAATTTTTGTTAAATCTGTTGGGACACTTTGTTAAATTTACTTGAATGTTTAAATAGTTTCAGCATTTTCAGACAAAAAAAAAATTAATGTTATAGATTATATAAAAAATGTGAGTTTTATGTGTAGAGTGAGACAAAAATTGTAGAAATTATGGAAACATTGATGGTGCAACTTTCCAGTGACCCTGATCATAGCTGATAAACAGCTTATTTTGTTGGTGTAGGAAGATTTCCAATGACAATCACATTTCTTCTTTTCCTTAAGGTCTACTGTTGTTGAGTGTCATAGCACACTTGTTACATAAGCCTTCTGTCATGAATTTGTGTTTGACTCATCAATAGACCCAATGTTTAATCCCTCCTCCTACATCTTTCACATGGTTATATCCTTCTCCATACTGAACTTACATCAGTTCTGAACATGCAATACATCCTAGATACCCTTCTTTAAGCTATTTCTCTTTTAACCCTTTACCAATCCTTTTTCATTCTTAGCTCCAGCTTATTTAGAGCAAACGTTCTTCTCCTACTCAGCCATATACATGCTAATACTCTTCCATTCTCAAGTCTGTTATTTCTCTCATTTCAGATTACATTTGCTTCTTCTTTCTTCTTTAATAAATGTTGCAAATATATGTTTCCTTTATCATTCCAGAATACTTCTTTAATGAATGTTGTCAATTTCAAAGGTTTGCTTTTTTGAATACCAATATTGTATTTAAAAGGATTTTGTGCATGAAATTCATAATATTATAACCTTTAAAGTCTTGTGAAGTCTTTCTCCCTGAGCCTCCAATGAAAATGGATCTTACATAGCCCATTTAGACTATCTCAGTTAACAAACACCCAAAATGAATAAATAAACAAATAAAAAAAATAAATACATGCATACACAGATAAGTACATAAATAAAAAAATAAATAATAAAATATTTGCACCACTTATTTGATGCTCTTTCATTTGCTCTTGAATATCATGACTACATTAACTTTTTCATGTTTAGCCTAATAAAAAATACTCTCCATCAAGTCCCATGAACCTCAGCTTCCAAAAAGACACTGCAAACAGAACATTGAGAATATACATATTTAGTTGTACCTCACAGCTTCCCTTCTTACAGTTACTTATACAACACAGGCTATCATCACATATGACATTATTTCTGTTTAGAAACTTTGTATACAATAATTTCCTGACCTACAAAGACATGTACTATAGTATTTAACTGGAAATAAACTGGGACACTTTAATTCTACAAATAGTTTCAATGTGCTTTTATACTGATAAACATAATCATAACTGTAAAATAATATGTTGCATATATTATTACCCTACAGCACTCCAGTTGCAAAATATGCAACAATAAGTTGAATCTCACCCATACACTATTACATTAGAATCAGCCTATGGATTATAAATTCATAATATATAATTCTATTGACTGCCCATTAATAAACTCTCTACCTGTAGGAGCACTCCTGCATAATTCCAAATCTTAGTGCCAACAGCCAGCTTCATGAAGAAACCAATGTTTTAGACAACAAAATGTGTTTATTTCTATGTTGCTACTTTGTCCTACCTATGAAATGATCCACACTAAATAAATGTTATTAAAAACAGATGAACCTGTATTTCAGTAAAACTTCATGAGAATCATTGCAGATCAATAGTAAAATGTTAAATCCTTCCCAATACAGTCTTATCTTTGCCATACAAAATGCAGATACTATAAATGCCATGATTACTCAGCGTATTGAGCTTGGGGTGTTCTGTGAACAATGTGTTGAAACCAGCAGATGAGTTAAAACACTTGACTTAAATCATCATATGTTACTGCAAAAGTTTGACTCTTTCCAGCTTTTCTGGTTTTATTACTTTATGGATGGAAGTAAGGCTCAGGGTTTCAAACATAAATTCCTGGCTATTCAGAGCTACATATTTATAATATTGTACTATTCAGTGACAAATAACTAAAGCGCTTTGAACATAAAGGAAGTAAATGCAATTAGAAAGACTTGGAAGCCTGCTAGGACTTCATCACTTATCACATATGGAAACTGTTTTAATAGATCTGTGAATTAATATGACCTTGTTTCTTTTTTGTATCATATAGCAAGGGTTAGTATGGGTCACAATGTAATCGCATTGTTTTTGTCATTCATAAACATCTAAATGATAATGGTCAATTTCTCTGTATCTCTTCTACAGTGTCCTCCTGTCCTGGCCTCATTCCCACCTTTGCAAAACAATGCTAATTTTCCAAGCAATGGCTTTCTCTTTCCTTTATGTAGTCCAGCCCATGACCTTGCTTCTCTTCACAGCCTAATACTGCATTCTGTTGGCTGTATCTAGTTCTCTGATGCATCCTTCTCTCGTTCTATCAAGAAATGATGCTCAGAAGGATGAGATTCAGTGACCACTTATAAATACACCATGTAGAGTGTATATATTTTTTTGCAAATGTTAACATTGTTAAATTATAATGTTATCAAATATGTCATTACTTGTTGACAAAGTATATATATGTACAACCAAGCTTGACAGCATCTTTTCTATTTTGCAACAGCTGCTGCATTATTATTGAAACAATATTTTTGTCATACTGTACATAATTCAATATGTTGATCTGTCATACACATATAAAAAAGTATGAATGCAAGATAAAATACAACAAATCAATAAACTGCCCAGTACTAACATGAAGGGAAAATAATAATATTATAATATATAATTATATAATATATAGGGCAGCATAGAATCTGGACAGGAGTAAATACACTCAGTACACATGGTTCTGTAAAACATAACTCATATATTAACATGGTGATGTTTATTTGTATCCATTTTAAAAAGAGTGGCAAGAATATCAACTTAGACTAGTTTCCTCTGCTTATTTTACATAATATATAAAATGTACTTTATATCTAGCAGTCACTTTCATTTTCCAAAATACACTTCACTGAACAACGAATGTCTGAAATATAATGCTAAGCTAATGTCAAATTGTGCTACCAGCTTAAAATGTGAACACAAACATGTTATTTTTTATTTATTAAACATTAATATGAGGAATGCTTCCATACAATTTTCTGATGATCTCTAGTCTTCTTCAGTGCACTGAAAGAAGCAGAAATAGGCAGCAAATCCATTATACACTGGGATGTATGACGAACTACTTCTCAACCATCATAAAAAAAGTCCTGCTATTGCTGCAAAATAATTCTATAAAAATATTCTCATGACAAGAAAAAGATAAGACTGAGCCTGGTATTCAAAGATATATGTAGATATTTATATTGTGGACTGTGGCTTGAATGACCAACTATGTTGACATCTGTTTGGTTGACATCACTTGGTCAATGCAAATAGATGGTGTGTGAGATCAACAATCTCTAGGTAGAGAAATATTTATTTTCCTCAGGGAATCTATGATCTCACAGTTGGAAGATATAATCAGCAGAGGTGTGAGGGCACAGCCCCCCCACCCACATGAGACTGGAGGGGAGGCCCCTGTAAAAGCACTTGCATTTAGTTTACTCTGCTCTGGAGTAATCCCCTGAGTATGTTCTGATCCTATAAACATTTGTTGTTTCAACTTAGTTATGTTAATATTCTGGAAACTGGTCATTCAATCAGCTGCCTTACATCCATACATATAGATGTATTCATATATATATATATATCTATATATATATATATATATATATATATATATATATATATATATATATATATATATATATATGATAAACCCATCATTAATATGACAATATCAAAGGTTTATATCAAAACCATGGATGTTGACAAGCAACTACACATTCACAGAGAAACAGACTCAGTGCATGCGAAAAACCCCAAGCAACAAACATAGAAATAAAAAGAAAATGAATTTTATTGCATTCCTCACACTCCTTGCTAATTATATTTACTAACTCTGAGATTGCACAAACACAAGAAAAGGATATATTCCCCAACCGCAGATATTGTTCAGTCTCAGACACCTGTTGATCAGCTGCTTAGTCAATCATAAATGGTAGAATAAACAGTTGCTGACCAAATACACACTCGACCAATGGGATAAAATCTCTGTCTGTCAATCTATCAAGCTATCTATCTGGTTGCAGTTCATAACAAGAGTGAACACAGAAGAACAAACTTTATTTATTTTTTGTTTTGCTGGATGTCATGGCACACTGGAGTCTAGGGATTTCCTTTTACCTTGTGGTGTATGATATAAATATTGGTATATATAATTATCAGGTGGTGTAGGGGGACTTTACATCTGAATTAAAGTGTCTATTGTTTTCAGTTTTGCGTAATTTGATCTAAAATGATCCCCTTTCAAGTTTTGCACTTTTGACGACACAATCATACACATGCACACACACACACACACACACACACACACACACACACACACACACACACACACATGTGTGTGTGTGTGTGTGTGTGTGTGTGTGTGTGTGTGTGTGTGTGTGTGTGTGTGTTTATGTGTGTGTGTATGTATATATATATATATATATATATATATATATATATATATATATATATATACAGAGAGAGATGTAGGTATGGATATACAAAGAGAGGAAGAACTAGGTAGATAGATGGATTGATATATTTGGTTGGATGCCAGTATAATAAGCAACTACATATATTTAAATTATAGGTCATATAATGTTTCTGTTTTAGTGTTTTGGTAAGAAATGAACATATTTTCTTTATCTCAACAAAAAGTTACAGACTTAAAAATAGAATACCTGCTTTGCTGTCATAATTATCTGGGAGCCCTACTAGTTTCTCTGAGCTGACAACTAATGTTGCTCTTGTGTAATTATTCACAGTAGACTTTCATATGTAATGTCTGTCAGTGGCTCCCTTCCAGCTATTCTCAACATTAGACTTTTATGCTCAATACATGATTTTATACTATTTGACACAGGTGGCCAGTTGATCGATGCTGTGTTTTGGCATGTTGAAAGTGTCACTGTCGAATTTTGAATGTTTTAGATGTTTTGAGTTTAAATAATCGTGTCTTGATTGAACAAGATATGATTATTTATGGTTGACCCATATTATCCTAAGAACTAAGAATATGATTGCTGTGTTTTCAACTACCATGCAAAGTAATTTTCATGCTAAAATGACCACTTGAATGTAGAAACATTATATATGCTATCTATAAAACAAATACTATAATGTTATAAATAAACCTCTATTGCAGTCACATAAGTCTAGTAATAACTGCTTATGCAATGCTTTTTTAGTAAAACAAATGCATTAAACTTCACTCCAGATTCCTAAAGTCTTTAATCTATAGTGCTTTAGCCATTTTATATTGCCTTTCAAGTATTACACATGTTGCATGTCCATTCTGAAAAGTATCCTCAAAGTTGACTGCTGTTCTAATATATTGTTCAGTGAATTTGTAGATACATAGCTAATTCCTATTACTTTTAATATTACTAGTTGCATAGCTCATCTTATCCGAATCCTCTTTCCTGCAGCTCAGTTTCTCTGAGCTGACAACTAAGGTTGCTCTAGTGTAATTATTCACAGTTGTCTTTCATATGTAATGTCTGTCAGCACCTCCCTTCCAGCTATTCTCAACACTAGACTTTTATGTCCTATACATGATTTTATACAGGTTGACACAGAATCACATTTAATCATGCATGTGACACAGCAAGCAATTGCTTTAAATTGGTGGGTCTTCCAGTGTTATATTGTGGAGATATCACCTTTCTTTTTTCCCTTCTATACACTTCTAAGTTCATTCCAGCTTAGAAAATATGAAATAAGAAATATGTGATACAAAAGCATATTGTGCTAGTTTGCATGGAGGAACATTCTAAATTCATTATTTACAACAATCAATTTATTGCTTTTACTCAGGTGTACTACTGTCTACCATTTCAGAATATACACTGACATTTATTATTTCTCAGATTTCTATATAAAATAAGTATTTTACATGAAGTACATATCAATGCAAGTTATGAAGCTTCTCTGCCTTAAATTACCTATGTTGTCAACTAGCTGAGTTAGAAGACCCCTTTAAAAGTATAATTACTTACTCCAGGAATTTATTTAAAAAGTCTAATTGTTACCTTGTCCTCTTATCCTAGATGTTAATCAACTCCAGCTTATCAGTTTCTTAGTCATAGTGTGTGAAGTGCTTTTTTCTGAGACTTATTTTCATTTCAAGAATCATAAGAAAATGAAATACAAAGTTGGTTTGATTCATTGAAGATAATAAACGACTATTTGGAGTATTATGACCTTGCAATTAAAAATTAGCTGATCACTTGTTTCATCTATATTAACTGTTTGTAAAATATATAAAATGATGACAGAAATGAACATGCTGAGCTAAAAATGTTTAGTGAAAGCTTGTAATAGTAACTCTGTTTCTCATTATCTTTCGAAACCACAAAATGAAACCAAGGATTGAGATTAAAATGATGAAGCTGACATTAGACTGTATAGCACATGTAAAAGTGCTGTGTGGCTCTACTGAATATCCTTGTCTAGTAACAAGAAACCTCAATATTTTTAATATTTCAGACTGGTGTTAATTCCTTATAAGGATGCTTTACTTATATTGTTCTAATTCACTTAGTTTTGCAGCTGAAAATCTATTTCAGGAGTCTGGTTCTTTCGTTTATTCTCTAATAAGATGACTGTATTAGTGGGTGGTTGGTGAAATGAAATTCTCTTGACAATAACATGTATGCATATCATATTTATGTGGCCTTCTTAATCATGTGCCATTTATTTGATGTTTCTTACAGGTCTTCGTATCTGAATAAAAATGCGGAACAGGGTAATTTATGTATCACGTACAATTGTACCTTACTAACCTAGAGGTTCTAGGGTGATGACATGATTTTATTTTTCTGAGCAGTTGACGTGAATCAACATAATAATGTCAGATTTCAGAATAAACAGGATTATATCTGCCACTGGGATTAATGACAGCCACATTCTCCAGAGTCCCAGTCCTGTCTCCGAAAGATGTAAAAAAGCAAATTAATTACCTTTTGGCTGCCTTCCAAACCGTCAAAATGTTTTTATTGCATCCTGCCTCTTCATTCTTGTTGTTTTGCCTGCTCTGTATTATAATAATATGATACTTTGTTTTTTTTTTTCGTATTAATTTGATTGTATTACCTGGTGTTGAAACTGACAGTGTAATGACGGCTAGGTTTCTCATTGTCCCAATCCTGTGAGTCTGATGAAAGATAGAAAAGGCCTTGAGCAATTTATAATATGAAAAGAGAAAAAGTCCAGCTTGGTTGCAAATGAGGCACTTGAGGTGACTGCAAGAAAATACAAGTATTTCATTAATATAGAAACTCCCAGCTGTAGGCATGCAAAAAGAAATATTTGATCTATGCTAGTATGTGGAGGAAAGAAATAAAAATTCAATCAACTATAAACAATCATGGTACTAGTTAAGAATTAAAAAAAAACTCATAAGGGCTCACAACTTAATAAAATATGAAATAAGTGAGAAATGAAAATTGTCTAAAACTACTTTAATTTTGTGATTATGAACATGCAGTTTATGAGCATGTTAATCTGCTTTGTAGTTGCTTTATGAAAAATTGTTCTCTCCAAGAACAGATCTCAGACTTTTGACTATGGAAATTGGACTGAGGGGGGCCCATAGAAAATAAGCATTTATCTTTTCTGTGGTCAGTTTCTTGATACAAAACAATTTAACATTTGCAGTATGTGACATTTTGTCAGGATACAAAAAAAATCATGTTTTATTTCTGGAAAATGGCAAATTTCATATATGAATGTTGTTCTGATAGGCTGAGCATGTGCCATAAACTAAGGATGAAACTGTTAAAAATCTGTAAATCTAAATTTTCTGGATTAAACACATTGTACAGCTTTTGTGGTTACAGTTTTCTTTCTTCAGTTATCAAAACACTGTCTAATACCTCATCAATAACAAACTAGTGATGGTTTTTATATTTTGCTTTATCACTGACGTTGGGCAAAAAATATAACATTTATTTTTAGTTTGATATATACTGATAAAAGTGTTGGTTTACTTCTAAAAATGACACTAATGACATTTAGGGACAGGAAATTATCTGAAGTAAGTTATGTGCTCCACGTCTGAAGTCCAAGTATTAAAAGGTACAATGAGTTTGCAGTAATTCCCCATACTAAATGCAGGCTCATCTTTCAGTGTCTTTACTGAAATTTCAATGCAATCTTTTCATATCTCTCCTTCATCACAGAAGGTAACACAATGGTTTTGCTACATGATAAAGGATGTTTCACATACATACAACATTCCTTCATTCAGTTTTAAAAAATAATTTTGACTGATTTGAGAAGCGCAATTCCAACATTCATAAGTTGTTTGTAGATGTGTCAGTGCTGACAATTGATAAAATTTAATGACTATAATGCTTAAAGTAAAGGCAGTATTATGTCCATGGCAATGGCAATTATTTTTATGCCATATTTTATCAGTCCTCTTGCTAAAACAAGCTACTTCATGATAAAATTTAGTTGGAGATTTTGTCTGTCAAAGTTCTGGTGCAAAAACTATCTTTGCTAACTGCATCTGGCAATAGCCATGTAATGATTCAGTTGATGTGGACCTAGAGGTGGGATGGTGAACATAAAGATCAGTTACTGAAAAAAATGAAGACTTCCTAAACATGTACAGGCTGTCATGCTTTGCATGACTTCATGGACCTGAGAATTTCTATGTAAATCTAACTCTCATGTGAAAAAGAAGAATTCAACATAATCAAATCTAGTACATAAGTAATAACAGCTACTATATTAACTTTATTATAGTTACTTCATTAAGTCTAAAGAATGGTTTAGGCAACAAATGATAAGCTGTAAAAATAAATAAAGAAACTCTTCAGAATCATATTATAGTAGATACTTCATTACTAACTTATTTCCAAGAAGTAAAAATGTCTGAATAGCTTTATATCTATAGCATCTATTGATGAGGAGTAGCTGTGTTGTCAAGACTACTGTAAGACTGTTGAGATTCACACAAAAGTTATTGATGATTATTTTTCAACAAATGGTTCACAAAAACTGAGCTCAGTTTGCCTTACTTCTTATGAGAATTCTAACATAATGGCAACACATTGAGGTGCTTAACTTGATCTAGCATAAATGTTATTGTGTTCCATGTATTTATTATTTGTGAGTTTATATTAGGAAATGAACCTCCCAACAGACAATTAAGGATTAAATAATTTATTTCACTTTTATTCATTTTAATCACAAAGAAAACATTGATGGAGGCAGTTTCTTCAATTTAAACAGTTCAAATGGAAACTTAATTCAGAGGCAATACACGAGTACCAGCCAGATCACTCAGCTAAGAACATTTTTAGAACTTAAAGTAATTCAGATTCTTTCAAAATGATTTCCACAGACTTGTTTCTTCTTGACCCATGAAAAACCTTTATCAAACAGAGGAAACAGCCAAGTAGACAAAGGATGAGTGCTTTCACAAAGATTGAATGGCCTTTGTCAGGAAAATAAAAGAATTCTGTAAAATCAGAAGAAGCCTATGCAATCTGGGTGACACAGCAGAGATGATAAGTATAATGTCCTTTATCTAACAGTCCCTTCTTTATGATAAACAACACTAGTGATTTTCCCTAGACAGCATTGTTTTTAATCTTTAGTTCAGACTCTGAAGAGCATTTCACAGACCAGAGGATTGCTTGGCTGACATTGTCCTGACTAGTTTTTTTTTTTTTTTTAGAATCCATGACTAGGCAGCTCAAGTAATAGAAAACATGTTCTGTACTGAAAATTATAACCAAAGAGTATTTCTCAGAGTAGTACAAGGTTCTGAATGAATGCATGGACAATCAAATGTCTGTTTAGAAAACAAAGGTTATGAAGTAACATCTCACATTACCAAGAAGAGTGATTTACAGATTTTTCATCTTATCAAATTTATATACTGAATTTATTTGTGCATAAATCTGATGAGATGAAAGCAGTAAAGCAGTATATTTATTAAATGCTTTGGAAGGCAATTAGTATTTCACATTTTGTGTTTTTCTAGATTTTTTCCTTTCTATAGTGCTCCATGCAGATTTTGATTACAAGTCATTGGTATTATTTTAAGTCCATGTAGGTGCTCTCTAGTAGATATACTAAAGGCAGTAACAGTGTGCTGTATTAATTTTATAAATGTAAGCACCAAACTGGAGAATTTTCTACAAAACCATTATCTTTCACACACCTGTGATGCATATTCTGGTAATTTATCAATAAATATAAGAAAATAATTGGAACCTAATAAAGTCAGC
This sequence comes from Protopterus annectens, assembly GCF_019279795.1. Taxonomy (NCBI): domain Eukaryota; kingdom Metazoa; phylum Chordata; order Ceratodontiformes; family Protopteridae; genus Protopterus; species Protopterus annectens. The sequence goes on from NC_056745.1 coordinate 1,407,047,991, forward strand.
AGAATATTGCACATTATTTAGTTTTCTATTAGACTTTTGTTATTAGTTAATGCAAAATGTTACCAGTTCCTGGTTTTGAAATCAATTTTGCTGTCATTTTTGAAGATTCTTACTTTTGGTGTATATTTCTTAAATATATATATATATATATATATATATATATATATATATATATATTTTTTTTTTTTTTTTTATCAAGCCAACATTTTTTTCCATAAATTATAACTGGCCAACACTTTCTGTTATTTAGGAAAATAAAATGTTTATAAATACTGGTGTGAATAATGTAACATTCATCTGATTTAATGTTGTATCTAAATTGCAGACATAGGTTTTCTGGACAAGAAAGAAAGATTGTTATTATTATTATTATTATTATTATTATTATCATCATTGTTATTATTATTGTTATTATTATTGTTATTATTATTATTATTATTATTATTATTATAGTTTTTGTACTTATATTTAGACATTCTCACTATTGAATTATCATTCTTTTCTCTTATCCCCTTTAATACTTCATTCAAGTTCAAGATTCAGAATATACAGCTGGATTCAGTAACTCCAATCCCTCTCATCTTTGCAGAAATACAACACATCTCTTTCCACTGGGTATAATCTTAAACCCCATATGAAAGAAAACACCAATTGTACAATTTCCTTTTCATATTTTTCTGGAATCAAAGAAACATTTGACATATATGCTATCTTTTCCATTAATACCAAATTCATGATGTAAATCTTTTTCCTGACTAATAATCTATACAGTCTCCAAAGGAAACATATTTATTTCATGTCATTTATCAAACCTTCCCATTGCATTATAAGTGCATTATTTTCCCAAATTTTACTCCTAGCAAAGACACTTCCTTCATTGAAAAGCACACACCCAGTTTTCACCACATCAGCCAAACCCATGCTCTTATCTTTATTCTTATCTTTATTCAGGGTCATTCCTTTTTCCTTAACTCATCCATTCAGATAAACTCTCTCCTCATACATCACCTACACTTATATTGCCCGTGTATGTCCAAACAACCAGTATCACCACATCCTTTTGCATCACATATTTAGCATCATTCATTTTTTAATCACCAATGCAAACAACATTCCACTCACGGGACATCCATGTCTTATACCACACCTATTCCAGTTAACCATTCATTTCCACTCTCATTATTCTGATATTCTGACATACACACTTTCTTAGTTCTATTAACTATTTTACTTGTGTTCATTTTAATCACAAATAAAAGATTGATAGAGACAGTTTGTTTAGTTTAAACAGTTCAAATGGAAACTTTTTTGAGAGGCAATACATGAGTACCAGTCAGATCACTCAGGTAAGAAAGGACTGTAGAACTTAAAGTAATTAAGTTTCTTTCAAAATGATTTTCACAGACTTGTTTCTTCTCGATCCACAAAAAGCCTTTTTTCAAACAGAGGAAACAGCCAAGTAGAAAAAGGATAAGTGCTTTCACCCAGATTGAATGGCCTTTCTCAGGAAAATAAAATAATTCTGTAAAATCTGAAGAAGTCCATGCAATCTGGGTGACACAGCACAGATGATAAGGATAATCTCCTTTATTTAACAGTCCCTTGTTTATGATAAACAACACTAGTGATTTTCCCTATAGATAGCATTGTTTTAATCTTTAGTTCAGACTATGAAGACCATTTCACAATCCAGAGGATTGCTCGGCTGACATTGTCCTGATTTATTTTTTTTTTTTTTATAAGCCATGACTAGGCAGCTCAGGTAATAGAAAAATGTTCTGCACTGAAAAGTATAACCAAACAGCATTTCTCAGAGTAGTACAAGGTTCTGAATGAATGTATGTGCAAGGAAAACAAAGGTTATGAAGTAACACCTCACATTACCAAGAAGAGTGATTTACTGCTTTCATTTTATCAAATTTATGTAGGGAATTTATTGCTGCATAAATCTGATGAGATGAAAGCAGTAAATCAGTATATTTATTAAAGGTTTTGGAATTCAATTGATCTTTCACATTTTGTGTTTTTCAAGATTGTTCCTTTCTATAGTGCCCCATGCCAATTTTGATTACAAGTCGTTGGTATTACTTTACGTCCTTGTAGGTGCTCTCTAGTGGATATACTAAAGGCATAACAGTGTGTTGCACTAATATTATAAATGTCAACGCTAAACTGGAGCATTTCCAACAAAAACATTATGTTTCACACACCTGAGATGCATATTCTGATAAGTTATCAATAAATATAAGAAAATAATTGGAACCTAATACGTCTGCAGAATATTACACATAATTTATTTTTCTATTAGATAGATAATATAAAATGTTACCAGTTCCTGTTTTTGAAATGAATTTTGCTGCCATTTTTGAAGATTCTTACCTTCTGTGTATATTTCTTAAAAATATATATTTTATCAAGCCAACATTTTTCCATACATTATAACTGGCCAACAATTTCTGTTGTTTAGGAAAATAAAATGTTTATAAATACTTGTTTGAATAATGTAATATTCATCTTCTGTAATGTATCTCAATTTCAGTCATAGGTAGGTCTTCTGGACAAGAAAGAAATATTATTATTATTATTATTATTATTATTATTAATATTATTATTTGGCTTTAATTTTAATGTGTGCCAAGATATTTATATTACATTAATCAAAAACAACATTATTACATGTTTTCACAGCAGAAGTAAAATCTCATTTTTCGCTGGACTACTCCAGAATTCCACCTTCCACGAGGGAAAAACAAATATTCTTTGAATACTTTGACGAAAATTAACAATTTAAAGCATTTCTACTGAGTTTTCAGTCTTCTCCAAAACTGTCAGTTCACTTGATCTTTTACATTTTCTAGATAGTCTTTTACAAAATACTTTAAACAAATGCTACCTTAAACTTCATAACAGAACACTTGCTTCATCCTTCAACTTGACCTGGGATGTGTTAAAAAAAATGCAAGCAAAGTCCCAGAACAATATAGATTAGAAAATTGGTAAATAATCCATTGCCCAACATTCTCCAGCATTCTCCACCAGGGAATTAACATAAAGATATCACCTAGTAAGGAATAACTTTGCCACATCATGGCAGCATATTAAGCTGCCATGAAGCACAGGCTAAGAAAATTAATGTCCACATCTTTTTAAGCTCACTAAACACAGTATTACTGTTAGTTTGCATAAAATATAATTTAAAAAAGTAAATAAAAACAACATAGATGTGTATAATGTGTTTTTAAAAACTAACATAGATGTGTGTGATGTGTTTGTATATGACAGAGTGAGAAAGAAAAATTCAGTGAGACACTGAGAAAGCACAAGAGAATGTGTGAGAGAGAGGGAGACAGTAAGAGAGTGTGTGTGTGTGTGTGTGTGTGTGTGTGTGTGTGTGTGTGTGTGTGTGTGTGTGAGAGAGAGAGAGAGAGAGAAAAACTTCTTTGATCAGTAATCTGAATAAAACTTCAAGGAAAAAGATATACAATCAGGGACATATTTAAACATAACCCTGACTTTACATTAGCATGTATTTTCTCAATAAAATGATTCATAATGAAACTATAATGTCTGGCTTCATTGAATAACAAAAGTTTTCACCAAATATTATGAAGGGATAAAGTAAAATTATCAACAGTTGAGAGGCAACATAGATGCCATTGCCTTGCAAAGCATGAATTGATTTAATTCATTTAATCACAATTATATATCTAAACTGGAGTCAGTTATGAAAGTGGCTGTAACTGCTGTACACATTTGCTGAGTGTGTGTGTGTGTGTGTGTGTGTGTGTGTGTGTGTGTGTGTGTGTGTGTGTGTGTGTGTGTGTGTGTGTGTGTGTGTGTGTGTGTGTGTGTGTGTGTGTGTGTGTGTGTGCATGCGTGCATGTGTGTGTGTGCGTACGTGTGTGTGTGCGTGTGTGTGTGTGTATGTGTATATGTGTGTGTGTATATTACACACCTGTATAACTTATATTTTTGATGTAAAATACTTCTTTCAACAATACATATGCTACAAGTTTGAAACATTAGGCAAAGGAAATATTTATATCAAAAATATAAAAAGTATACTGTAATAAAAATGCAAAGCAATATAACAGATAGGTCATTGTGCAAGTATAATAATCCTCCCTATGATGGGCATTATCTTGGGAAATAGAAGTTTCAGTGGCAGTGAGGCCCTCTGCCTGAGGTGTGAGACCTCAGAACATCCCTAAGTAGTATATTGCTTTCACTGTTCACGCCCATCTTGTCAAGCATTATTGCTTTCCTAACACCATTCTGTAAAACTGACCTTGCATGAAAATTCATTAACCTAACGTTAAATTTATTTATAATATATAGTTTCCTTGGGACTGTTGCACTGTCATGGTAAAGAGACATGTTTATTTTAATGTAGTTAAGAGGCACATCCTTTAGGAACACTCAAAATGGATAGATGACAGCAAAGAGATGAGACTAAAGATGGAGAAGGCAGTGATAATAGCCACGCCAGCATTTTTACCAAGACCACCCTCCAGACAAAAACAATCAGAGACATTTTAAAGTTACAATAGAAGATGACACACTCTCATGTCTAGCATACAAGTGGGGAAGAGTAGAAGAGAAGTGAGAGTGGTGATAAAAGTTTTTTGTGGACAAAGTAAACCAAAAAGAAGTCCAGCTGCTATGGTGCACAGAGATGAAAAGAAAGTCCCAGTGTGGCAAGGAAGCTATTCACCACTTGAACTTGGAATTTATGATCTATGAACCAAGGTTAACTTGACTTGGTTAACTTAATTTAGTTAAGAGTGAGGGGATAAGAATATAAACTGACACCTTAGGAATTATCAGACTGCAAAGGACTTCAGTGAGTCATTTTATATCAGATACTCATCTAATAGTATACTGTGGACATGACTCTTATAGAACAAATGGCAAAATGAGTGCTGTGTTATAACTCACAAAATGACATAATGACTTATTAATGTGCCTTTCTTTAGATTAGACATTGAACTGAGGTCCCATCTGTTTGAGTTGGTGATAGCCCAAGTGAATGCAAAAGAATCCATGGCACCAAAGAGGAGGGGTCCTTTAGTTATACAGCATAAAGGCATTATTTAAATATGTACATAATCTACATATTTACAGGCACATATATACACGTTTCATTGCTTACTATTTTTCATCTTTCTTATAACATCCTCAATGTTATTCTTCCATAAATGACCCCCACTTCTTCATCCATAAGCATGAACAGATTTTTTATGATATTTCTGATAAAATTAGTTTCCCATTCAACAATTCCATTCAGTCTTTCATTACAAATAACCCATATTACATAAAATAAATTCTTATCTACCCCTGACGTACTCATTCCTCTTTTTATAATTTCCATATATAATCATATTCAGATCTATACCATTTAGATCAGTAATATTCTCAAAAGTATTTTCTTTGCACAACTTTTTCCAGAATTGCACCACACTTTCATGTTTCAAAAAAAATTGCTGAGTCTTCCTCTCCACGAAATAAGCCCGTTCTTTTAATTTTCTTTTTATATGGCAAATTTCCATTTCCTGGTAAGCTATTTATTGACAGTCTGCTTAGGAAATACTGTCACTGTAGTATTTTGGTATACCACTTTTTCCTTGCATTAAAGGATTTAATCACTTCTTTTGATAAATTTCCCATGGATTCACATGTGATTTCATCACATTATTATACCACATTCTTTTATCTTTCTATATATCACCGCTTTTGAATTTCCAGGTCAATATTTTTTTCTTGATTTTTTTTTTCAATTTCTTTGTTCATGTATTATTTTTCTCATAATTTCCCAGAACGTTCTGTACTTATATTTAGACATTCTCACTATTAAATTCTCATTGTTTTCCTTAATCTGCTTTAATACTTCATTCAAATTACATGCTTCAGAATATACTGCTGCAATCAGTAACTCCAACCCCCCTCATCTTTGTAGAAATACTACACATCTTTGTCCACTGGGTATAATCGTAAACACCATATGAAAGAAAACACCAGTTGTACAATTTCATTTTCATATTTTACTAGAATTAAAGAAACATTTGACATTTAAGTTATCTTTTCCATTAATACCAAATTCACAATATAAATCTTTTTGCTGAATAGTAATGTATACATTCACCAAAGAAGACATCTTTCTTTCATGTCATTTATAAGACCTTCCCATTACATCATAACTGCATTATTTTCCCAAATGTTGCTCCTAGCAAAGGCTCTTCATTCATTGAAAAACACACACCCAGTTTTCACCACATCAGCCAAACCCATGCTCTTATCTTTATTCAGGGTTATTCCTGTTTTCTTAAGGCATCCATTTGGATAAACTAATTCTCCCCTCATACATATTTTATTCTTATCACCTACACTTATATTGCCTGTGTATGTCAAAACAACCAGTATCACTACATCCTTTTGCATCACATATTTAGCATCTTTCATTTTATAAGCTATGTCACTCAGTATTGCATTCATCACCAATGCAAACAACATTCCACTCATGGGACATCCGTGTCTTATATCACAATTATTTCAGTGGACTGTTCATTAAAACTCTCACCCTATTATTCTGATATGCAGACATACACATTTTCCTAGTTCTATTAATTATTCCATATTTTTCCATAACACTGCACAAAGAAAAAAAAAAAGGCATCATGTTCCATGGAATGAAATGTTTGACTAATACCACCTAAGATAAGTTTCACATTCTCTCTTTCACTTATAGCATCATCCACAGTTTCTCTGTCAGCCAATAATAATTCTTGACGTCCCTTCCCTTTTATACCACATATAATTTCTTCCATAATATCCCTCATCCTTTCTTCCATTTTCCTCTGTATTATTCCCATAAATAAATACAATCTCTGTTATTTAGTGTGACGGGTCTTCAGTTTTATATCACTCTTCTCATCTTAATACATATACATTTTAATATACCACTATATAACTCTTCATTATCAAAGCGTTCCTTCAACAATTTATTCAGTACATTTACAAAATGCCCTCTTTGGCAGTCCATTAATTTCTTGTACATTCCGTACCTTGTACCATTTGGGCCTGATATTGAATCAATAGTTACTTTCATAAGTACTTCATCCAATTTACTAATAGTAATTTTGTTTCAAATTCTTCCTTTGTAATCTCAAGAATTGAGCTGATGCACAAAATTTAATTTAGGCTACACATGTGTAGTTCTAAATGACAATAACATTTACTTTGACTTTGACATTACTATTTTATCCAAGCATGTAGACACCTCCTCCCTTCTCTGTTGTAAATATCTCTGCCTAAGCATTAATACATTATATTTTTTCAATTTCTTTTATATGTTTCTTTTTTCTCTATCGTGATACTCTTTTGTGTTATTGTCTAAATTCTCTAATGCGTTTCTATACATTTTCTTTTGTTTCCTTTACTCTTCCTTTTTATATCATCCTGCCACTGGGAAAATAAAAAAAAACACCCTTTATACTTCTTTTTAACTTCAGTCCAGCACTCAGACTAGTTTTTGTAGAAGTACTTCATGGTTATATGATCAGTCTAAAACTGCAATACATCCTACTCTCCAATTTCACCCCATAATTTCTCACTTATTCATTTTATTCCCTTTTCCTATTTTAATATACTCGCTTTTGTCCATCACCTCTATCCCTGTTCCTAAATGACAAACCCATCACAGCGGTATCACCATCTGTTACCCCCAAGCCTTCCAGTAATACAAAATAATCAATTTCAAATCCAAGTGTCCCCCTTTTATAAGTCCATTTACTTTTGTTTCACATAGCCAATTTATCACATTTTATCAATTTCTGTATATTTTTTATATCTTGCCCTTCCCTTTTATGTCTTCCCCTCAAATCAGAATTAAAATCACATGCAATTATAATTTTCATGTTAACCACAGTGTACTGTAATATTTGATGAAACAGACTCTCTTTCCTTGCTAGTTGTATATGCATGCAATGCTATAATTCCATAAACATGGTCTATCCACCTCACGTCCACAACAGTTAACCTTCCCATCCTTACCAGTGTTACAACTATTATTTTCACTGTTTCTCTATACAACATAGCCATTCCAGAACAAGTTTCACTTCCTATGTTCCATATTATATTTCCACTCCATAGTATATCTCTTTGCAATCTTTCTTCACTTTTCAGAAATCTTCCATCCTCTAATGTAATACCATCCACATCACATTTAGTACACCATTCCACTATTCCTGTCTTTGTTATAGTGCCAATAGTACTGTTTACATTTACTGAAGCTCTCTAAAATTATTTTTCATTCTTTTTAAATTTAGGGCAAATATTTTTAAATTTCCATTTTCTTATTTTTAGCCTTTCTCTTATTGAATACTTTCTTGGATTTATATACAAACAATCCATGATCCTCAGAATCAGATTTTTCACAGGCCAGCCCATCAAAAAACTCTTAAGTGTCTCCTTTCAACTGGCCTCTCCTCCTGCATGCAAACTCTCTCCTCCTTTTTGCCTTCCATATTTTTTCTTCTGTGGTCTCTTCTTCACTTAGTTCACTCTCTCCTTTAACCTCCTGTTGTACTTCTTTATGTATATTTTCTTCCCCTCCCAGTTCTTTTTCAGTATTTACTGTTTGGTATTGAGAGGTCACCAAAAAGTGTCAATTTTTTATACAGCGTGCATTCACCTACACACCTTTTTGTTACATGCCCTTTCTGCTCTCATTGGTTACATTGTATCTTGTCACAACCATTAAATAAATGAGAAAAATTCTATCAAAAATATGATTTAGGCTGTCCAATGTATCTTACTGGTCCACCTGTAACTAACTACTAAAATGACACTTGGCAAGTGTTTTACAATGATTTTTTTTTCAAATTTCAAAATAAATTTCAGCCTCTACTCTCCATTCCATATGTTTTTATCATCTCTAACCTTGACTATGCTATCAACTCACATAAGCCCTGCATGCTTTTATAAAATCTTTTTTGTTGCTGTTTATCAGTTCAGAACCGTAAAGAAACATTATTTTTAACATTAAAGTTATTACCTGAAAGCAAAGTATAATTTCATGGAAAATGTTCTTCTTTTTGACATACATTTCCAGAAATGTCATCATCATTCCCATAGATTAAAATGTTGAGTCACAAAAAGTCTCCGTCAGTATAATCCTAGAACAGTTACTAGATTACCCCAAACATAATATCGGTCTATTACAGACTTTTTTCTTTTGTTCTTATTCTCACAGCTGACCTACTTTTAAACAGTTTTACTTACAAGTTGTTGCTGGTCTCCTTTTTGTTACCTGCTGTAACTGCTGCTTAAGTTTTAACTGTTACATTCTCTGCTGAACTCAGTTTTTTTTTTTTTACTTTCTGTCACTGATGCAAACGTTTTAACTGCTGCAATCTCTGTTGACAAATCGCCTGATTCCTTCTCTGCATTATCATTCTCAGCGTTTATGAAAAAGTTATCTGCCGTTTCAACCCATGAAGCAGCAGAAGTGTCACTTGGATCATCCTGCTCAATTATTTTCAACAGAATATCATCCAGAAGCCTTCCTGATACCAGTTCTATCAGAACCACTCCAATGAACTCAGTTCATTTTCCACTGAGACAGCCAAACGTTAGTCATTTGTATCATATTCACCACACAAGAATCTTTATCTGTATTCTAATCAAACACATTTTTGTTCAGTTCTCGTTTTACTTCTCCAAACGTTCTACAGCCTTTTTACGGCTCCACATCCATGCTGCTGCTTCGCTTAAACCTCTACCTTGCTGTTGAAGCAGCCATCTGGCAGCATTTGGTAGCTCCTAAGAGAAGCTCCCTGGTGCCTGGCCAAATTTTCCCCAGTAGTATAAAATGAGCAGGAAATGTACATTTTTCCCTGAAAAGAGGCTATTAGTCTAGTGGGGCTAACTGGGTCAAAAAGGATAAGTAAATAAATGAAATTAAAAGAAGTTTGCTCCTTGGAAAGAAACCTATAGTAAATCTGGATAAGATTTAAAAAAAATAAAGACATCACAATGTAAGTAATGGTTTCTGTGTTTTTTTTATTTTCTCCAAGTCTTCTGGGTTTCTAACACCATGACGGGAATGGATCCCATTCCTAAGTCAAAGTACGATTAAAGTTCATGAAATTAGTATTGTTTCAAACTTTGATGTCAGCCAGTAATGCTCTTCGCAATACTCACAATGTGCCCAGTAATGACTCCTTCTGCAATTCATACAGAGTTACATGGATTGGTAGCATATGTAAATATGAGTGTAAATTATTTTATTATAAGACCCGTTGCTCCTACTACTACTGGAACTATCTGAGTATCTTTCTTCCACATTGCTCTCATTTCTGCCTGCAGATCCTGACATTTTATGACTTTGTGTCTCTCTGTATGCAAGGCACTATTGTCACTAGGTGAGGCAATTTCAATAATCAATGCTACTTTTGTCTTCTTTTCTTGGACCACTATATCTGGTTTTCTAGCTTCTATCTTTTGGACTGTTGTTAATGGGTGATACCATGTGATATAAACTTCATCATTTTCTATGATCATTTGTGGCTCATGTTTCCAGTGTTTTTCAGCCACTTTGATACTATAATGTTTGCACAATCCTCAGTACAACAGTCTTGCCACATTATTATACCTTTCAGTATACAATCCTTCTGCCATTAGTGTGTCGTAACCAGCAACAAGGTGAATGACTGTTTCCAGTTCGGTTTTACAAAACCTACATTTGTCTGTTTCTCCCACATGTTCAATGGACTTTGTAAACCAGCGTGTATGTAGCCCACTCTCTTGGGCTGCCAATATTAACCTTTCATTTCTTGGTTTGAATTTGCCTCTCCTTAACCATTCCTGCATTTGTTCCTTATTAACATGAGGTTTTTCCAGAAGTTTTCTATAATTGCAACTATGTTTTTTCCACATTTCTTGCCTTCTCATCTCATCCTCCACCTTATATTCTTTGTTTTGTTTTTTTAGCACATTCATTTGCTGCCTGGTTTTTATCTACTTCTGGTTTGATTTCCATTTGTACTTGACATCGATATGCTTCTGCTAGATTAAGCAGAGAAGTCATCTTAGATTTATTCTCCTCATGTTTCAAAACTTTCCCTACATTTGAATCTTTTGAGGTCAGTAGATATGTGTGGAGTTCCATAATTCCAGATCTATACATGTAATCAATTTCAAGGAAGCCCATCCCTCCTTCAGAACGGGGAATACATAATCTTGGTATGCACTGATTTTTATAAATCATTTGGTGAGCATGAAGCATCCTTCTTGTTATCCTATCTAAGCTATCCAACATTTTATGGGGCCAGTCAATCACTCCAAAACTGTATGTCAGGACAGGAAGATCAAATTGATTTATAGCTTAGATCTTGTTCCTAGACGTCAATGATGTTCTCCGGATTAATTTAAGTCTTCCACAGTATTCCTTACTGAGTTTTATTCGCATTTGTTCATGCTTTATTGCTGATCCTTCATCAGTCCCCAAGTATTTATACACTCCCTCTTGCTCAAGTTCTTTTATATCACATTCTTGTTCCAAACTGATGTTTTCCTGGTGTTGCAGTTTTTCTTTTTTAAAGGTTGCTTTTGCACATTTATCAAGACCAAATGACATTCCAATATAATCTGAAAAAGTTTTGACAACCTGCAGCTGTGCTTTCAGTTCCTCTTCTGATGAGCTATACAGTTGCAAATCATCGACAAAGAGAAGATGAGAAGTAATTAGACTTTGTTGTTTTCTAGGAGCCAAATTATAGCCATGGCCTAAGCTGTTAAATAAACAGCTTAATGGATTAATTGCAAGGCAGAATGACAAGCGTGACAATAGAGTCACCCTGGAATAACTCCCCTTTGAATTTTTATCCCTGGGATAATAATCTGTCCTTTATCACAGCTTAATTGCAAAGTGGTCTGCCATTGTTCCATGGTTACTGTAATCAATCAGTGTAGGTTGTATCTTATACATTTTTAAGCACTCTTTTAACCATGAATGTGGGATACTATCAATTTTTTTTGTAGTCAGTCCATGCTATACTTAGATTCTTCCCATTTTTACAGTTCTCCACTATAACTTTATTTAACAACAAATGATCCTTTGTTCCATTTGCCTTTCTTTTATAGCCATTGTGTTCTACTGCCGTAATTGAGTTTTCTTCTAAATGACTATAAACTCTGTCGGCATCAATTCCCCTGTATAGTTTATATGTTGTCGGAAGGCAAGTTATTGCTGTGGCTTTCCTAGTGATAATATATAGTTGTGAGAGTTGGCTTATAAGTAAAGCCATATGCTAGAAAAATCAATGCTTTTGAACTGCATTGACTTTGAAGTGCTGTTAATTAATTTTTTTTTCAAGATTATGTGGACTGCAAGATGATCAAATTTGATGCATAGTAAAGGAAGTAAACCCTTTGGACAAATAATGCAAGGATTCGCTATAGAAGACATAGCATAATGTAGGGTTACCAACTGTCTGTCTATACAAGATAGTCCCTATTTTGGCAGTTGTGTCCTGTAACAAAACATGAAAAAATCACAAATGCCCAAGATTTTATGACAAAGAATATTTCCTGAGTTTCCTCTAAAAGCTGCATAAGACAATTATTTTGTGTATTAAATCCCTTGATATTATATTAAATAACAGAATCAGCTCAGTTTCTGCAATAATAATACTTCATTTTGTCCACTGAGCCAAGTCAGAAATTAGGACTTTGTGGCCTTTTATTAAATAGCCATTGACAAGCATCAAAGATGCCACAATAATTCATATGCAACATATAAAGTAATAACCATTAAACAATTAACTCAAGTCGGTTGGCATAAAACAGCCTGTTCTGGCTACCACTACAGAAACCAGGTGATTATTTCAAGCTACATTGGACAATGCATTTAACTCATCCTTACAAGCCACATACCTCTTGATGTGGCCACCAGTCAAATATAAGTCCAACCTGAGGAGAGCTGAGGCCACTGAACAGGAACTGGGTGGAAAACAGGGGGGTGAACTCTTAAGGCTGCTGCCAACCTAGCATGTGCCATGCTATTCCTGCCCAACAGCTGTCTTTGAAAAGGAGATCATGGGAGGAACCAAGTTAAGCCTTGAAAAACTCTTTAATAGCAAAAACAATATCTGAATTAAACAAATCAAAATCTATGTAATTCAAATGAACATTGTCCAAATCATAAAAATCAGAATCTAATATGTCAAGATCTCTGTGCTGAATCACTTGGAAACCAGTTTGCTAGCAGCCCACATGACTCTATGGTTGATGAAGTGCCTGGGTCTCTCAATAGCACTGGCCTTCTAGCACCTTTCCAATGAAGTCTCAGGATAATAGCAGACCAGAAAAAAACAAATTCAGATACAGCTGCCATAATCAGTACGTATCAGACATTTTTCTGGCCAAAAGGATTTTTAGGTGCCAGGGTCAAATTGTTACCGCCCCCGCCCCATCCAAGGTGAATTACCACAGTTCTGAGTAATGCTTAATTCATGGTGATTTAAACCATATTTCCCAGAATTGAAATCAACAGAGGCCAGGGAAAACAAAAGAATGAACTGTCCAACTGTTAAGATCAAAATAATTTGAATGACCAGCCAGGTGAGAAAAGACTTGCATTGCAGCTCTATAGATGAAAGAATGGCCGAATGACCAAGAGCCAAATTACCTCTTTCCCTGCGGCACAAATAAAAATGAATGCCTAATGTAAGTCAAAAAGGCATCAGACACCCACCTTCCCATTCTTCAAATGACTTTGACAGAATTCCCTTCCATGGCCAAGTTAGAGGTATGACCTATCCTAAAATAATGCAAGGAGTAACCTTGTGGATGAATTCCTTGCCCTGCCAACACCTGCCTAGTAAGTAAAATGATCTCTGCCATGTTAAAAGGCCTGCCTGAAACCTGCACAAAAATTGGATCTGACCTTTCCCATGTGGTAGTGATATTATGTAACTGTCTGACCCAATGCACTGGACAAATGGTCGATCCAATGGCATTGTCTAAGTGCACCTGCTGATCTTTCCCACATTGATCAGTCTTAGATTTCTTTACCCATATCAAGATAAAATCAATGTAAATAACAAGGTCCTCCCAGCAAAGGTAAAGGAGTAGTTCATTGACATGAAAGGCACTAGCATACAAGGACAAGAACAGAGCTACTATTGTAACAAATGTATAAAAATCACCCAATGTCTTATAGTGACCCCAAATAACAAGGGGAAGGAGTTGCATCCCAATAGGTTTTCTAGAATCCCAGGAAAGCCCCCAAATATTGTTAAGGCCTTTGAATATGCTTCCAATAACCCAGTAGCTGGACACTTCCTGAAGGCTCAAAAATGCACCAGCAATTCCAAAGCTGCTAAGTGCACTCTGAAAGTTTTATGTGAATTGGACCTGGCCACTAAAAAATAAAATAACAACTGCACCCCCCCCCATATCCTGGTACTAGAGGGCAAAGACCTGTAGAAGGCCTTGAACATCTGAAGGGATGATGACTATGCCTTCCTAGTATTGCTGACCCAGGATCTGGCCAATTGTGATAATGCTAGTTTTTTCTAATTAGCCAGACTCCCACAGGAACTGGAGTGCCTTTGGATATGAATGCTTGGCCAATTGATGAAACCTGGGAAATGGAAAATGGGAGAGACTGTCAGCTATAGGGTTGAAATGACTAGGGACAAGAGCACTAGAGAATGACAACTTAATCGCCAAACTCAACTAAACTAAAATCCTGTTAACAGAGTGGATCCACTTGTACCTTTTTATTTTTATTTAACATTTGTTGACCGGGAAAGTCCGACTAGGTTCCACAGATCCTGTTTTCAGCAGAGGCCCAGGGAGAAATACTCCAGAAGCATGTCTTTAGAATGTGGGAGGAAACCAGAGTACCCGGAGGAAACCCACGCGAACGTAGGGAGAACATGCAAACTCCACACAGAAGGCACCCCAGCCTAGAATCGAACCAGAGAACCTGTTGCTGTGAGGTGATAGCGTTAACTGCTGCACCACTGTGCCGCCCTGGATGAATGTTCATTGAGATGCTGCCATTTCATACTCCCTACCTCTCTGTTTGTGCACATCTGCAATCATCAGGGAGCTGAAGGCAGCCTTGGCACTTTCTCCCTAAGGGTGATGCAGGGGAGGGGGATATCACCCATCGGGTTTGGGAAGGTGTGTGGTTGGTCAAAATTATCTATCCCCCCTGGGATTTGTCACAGTTAAGTTAAGATGCCTGGGACATATTTGTGGTTATCCATCCACTCATCAAAGTTATGTGGAGCGGACAGCAACATACTATGTTTGTTTCAGAGATCGGGAAGTCTCTGGGCGATAACCTGTCTCCTCAGCAGTTGGTGTTAATGTCATGTATGAGATTTAAGCCTTCGTGTATTATGAGAGGAGTTAGTCTTATGGATATGGAGCATCTCCATTAGAGCAGGGTTTGAGATTCCCTTGTAGGCATGTCACAGATGTGATTGAATATGACAGCTGTGGTAAGCTTGACTGGGTCATCATCATAGGCTACTGTAACATTAAGACGTTATTTATAATGGGGTTACTTTATATAAATAAGAAAGCTAAGAGTATGTGATAGCAAGAAGCTTTGCAATTTCATGACAGCGAGGTGCTTAATTTGTTTTCTTTTGCAGATGGAGGTACAGAATTGCTGGCAGAGATGACAAAGGACATGGTTTGTATCAGATGGTGGGCCTAAGGAAGTGGATGGGACAGAGGATGCTGCTGTTGGAGGTTCTGGACATTTGGCTTGGAAAGCAGTGAGGTTACAGGTAATAAAGTGATTCCAGGTGCTCATTCAGGCGAGTAAGTTTGTATGGCTTAAGATTACTCTGGCTTCAATGATGCTTGAGGCAATTTAGGGACAGGAAAGAGAACTGTTTAGTTAGCAGTAAAGGGAAGTTTGGGGTAGAACCTAGGTGGGATGGATTTAACAGCTGAGGCTGGATTTGAGAAACAAGGTTTCCAGTAATTTTAACATGGTAAGTATGCAGTTAGGCATGTCAGATTTGGGTGAAGTTTTGGGTGCATTTATGGTTATCTATGCAGGTCACTGTGTTCATAGTGGGCCCATGCTCTGATTGGGTGATGGAGAGTTGTTATGGTTCATAGGGCATGGTAGCTATTGGGGATGTTACATACTAGGTTAGGGTTAGAAGTACCACAAGAACCATTTCTTTATGCTTGAGGGAATTTGATAGGTAGGGTTGCTGGAAGAATTGCAGCTATGAGGTTGCTTTGGGTATATTGTGGGAGCAGAGTGCTTTGTTACGTGGGGGATAGAGGGTTTAAGCAAGGTGAGCTTTGGAGTTGTGCAGAAGTTAGCTAGGTCCTATTTCTCTTAGTTGTGACTAGGGTTTAGCTAGGAGGGGCTTTATCAGGTACTGATTTGGAGGGTGTTTAAGGTTATGCAGATGTTGGCTGTTTCTAGCAATCAGCACCTTCATCAGGAACATAGTATTGTGCTATCGTGATTTTGGTGGGTTTTCAGTGGTTTGATGAGTCGGTTTGGGTTGAGTGAGTAGAGGAACAGACATGGAATACTGTAAGATGGGTTTTTCTTTGACTGGGTGCAGATTTGGGTTCAAGGGGTTATAGTTTATATGGCATTTGTTATGACTATAGGTTGTCATTCCGGAATGGTTGAGTCATGGTTAGTGGCTTGAAGGAAGCGGACTAAAAGGGAATGTATTCACTTGGAGTGGACATTCTGGTGTGGCACAGTGGGATCATGGGTAATCCTACTTTATTTAGTTTCATTAAGATGTGTTTCAGTGCTGGTATGTCAAGGCATGGGGTTGATGATGGGGTTTTAATGTACTTTACAGATGATGGGTACACCGAATGATGTTTGGCTTTACTCTTCCCATTATGGGAAGTAGTTGGTTGAACAATTTTGGGTAGAAGGGAGGGGGAACAGCCTGGTCAGGCTGGTTGGTGGAGAAGAGGGATAAGCTTGCCCTCTTCTGTCCCTGCTCTGGTGTCCAGATGTTCATATCAAGGATTTGGGGAAAGGAAAATGAGCAGCTGGAGGAAGTTTGCTGAATAGATAAGCAAGTTGAGGTAAGGATGCTGCTTATTTGGTTAGAAGTAATTCAATGAATGGTGTGCGAAGTGAGAGGGGGACGTTGCATCATAAGTAAAGTAAGTAAGTAGAGATATGGACACTGCTTACTGGGTCAGGATGAGTAAGGTCATCTTGTCCTGAATTTTTAGGTTGGACGGGTAATTCAATAAATGGGATATGAAGTTAGTTCTGGATGCTGCTTCATAAGTAAAGTAAGAGAGCAGTGGTATAGATACTGATTACTGGGGCAGGATGACTAGGAACGCTCTCCTGATTAACATTACAAAGATGTTTATGCTGTGTTTAGAATCAACTATACTATGTCCAGTTGTAATTAATAAATTTTGGTGATCAAAGATATGTTATGGAAGTTTAATAAAGGTTGTCAAATATCATTCGGTGTGATGTGTTATTGAAGGGGACTTGGACAAATGAGGTTTGGCAACAAGCAAAGTTGTCCAGGGACAGCTTCAACAGGGGTAAATTGATATATGTCCGCCACCCCCGATACATTCCTGTGGTTAGGCTGCTTGTCTCACTTCCTGGTATCTTGCATCCTCAGGTGCACTCCCCTCTACAAACATTAAACCGGGAATACCCCTGCAGAGGAAGACTACCTCGGACTGCCTGCTCTAAAGTGTGTTTCCCCTAAAACCTTCATAACCTAGCATATATGTATCTTATCCAACACATGGAAAGTATTTAATGCAAAGTGTAACCTACCCTTGGCGAGCACGTAGGCAGCCTACTGCTCTCCTTTACCCCCCCCCCCCCGGTTGCTTTGTACCCTATTTTTTTCCCTCAAAGCCAACTATTTACTCAGTCTTCCACCCCCTTTCACCACTAGGTGACAGCATACACCCACTACAGTGAAATGCACGCTTACATGCTTGCCATTGTCACTTCCATACTTGTTAACTTTTAAAGCTAATACTCTGAATTACAGAGATAACCCAGCTCTGCCCTGTACCACTGAATCTGACTATATCCCACTGCAGTTTACCTTCCCTCTAGCTTAAACACAGTCCCATCTACAGAGCCCCAGTAGCCAATTGTTTTTTGCTGCTCTATGTGGACCTCTCACTCCTACTTGGCTCTTCCCTACCCCTTCCCCTCTTCTCGTACTACTCCTCCCCCCTCTTACCTCCTTATCCCCTCTTCATGGGTGAACTTCCTCCTTTGTACCTATTTCTCAGAGGTGCTATCTGCAGCGCCTTCTTTATAAAGTAAAAAAGGAAGGGGCTAGTGTGTCTGCCACCCGATACATTCCTGTGGTTAGGCTGCTCGTCTCGCTTCCTGGTAAGTCTGGAATCAGCTGTTTAATGGACCTATATATGTAGTTGATATCTCATGTCAAGACCGAAACACTAAAGGTGGAGGAGTGTCCATATTCACCAAGGATATTCACACCTCCTGGCTAGTTGCCCAACACAATGCATCTGAAATTCTCCAGGTGCAACTAACACTAGGTAAGACTGCAATCCAGATTGTAGCTTGCTACAGATCCCCCACCATGCCCCAAGATTCTCATTACACCTTTCTAAACATACTGGAAAATATTAAGATACAACCAAACACTCTAATACTGGGTGATTTCAACTACCCTGCCATTAACTGGGAAAACTACTCGGGTACCATCACCTTTTCCCAACGGTTCTTGGAATTCATAAATTCCAACGCCCTGGATCAACTAATCCATTGTCCCACCAGGGGCTCCAATATCCTAGACCTGGTCATTACCAACATGTGAGATAGATGCTCCACACCAGTGGGCACCCCCTCATTTTTCAGGTCTGACCATAAGCAAATCACCCTTGACATCTACATCCCACCCCCACCCCCCAGTAAGGAAAGCTCCATAAAAAACTTCTCCAAAGCCAACTTCATGCCACTGAAGTCAGAAGTGACCAACTTCATGACACCCATGCAGATGGGATCTGAAAGTTCGACTGCAGAATCCTACAATAAGGAACTGTACAAGCACATCCACTCGTACATGAATCGTGCCATCCCAAATAGAACCAAGATGCTCTCCTCCAAAAAAAAGAAAGCCAATCTGGTGGTCCTCTGCTATAAACAAACTATACAACAGAAGGAAGAAACTGTTGCAGAAAAGAGGAAAATCCCAGGATGCAAAAACTCCCTCACCAGCCTCAGTAAAAAGTTGAGATCCCTCATAAAATCCTCAAAAGCTAGTTACAAAAATAAAATTGCCAAAGATTCCAAAGACAACCACAAGGCATTCTATAGTTATGTCAAAAATCTAAATGGCAATGTTCAGATCTGCTCTCAGCTACAACAGAATGGCATTAAATATACTGATCCAAGGATATTGCCAATATCCTGGCAGATCGATTTAGTGCCAACTTCACCCCCCTCTCATGCCCTAAAGGGCCCATCTCAATGCCAAATTCCAGTAATCACGACCACACAGGTAGAAATCTCACTCTCCAAAGCTAAAAATACAGCATCCATAGGACCAGATGACATCCCGTGTTGTGTACTACATGAACAACAAAATGAACTGGCACCTCACATAAGTGTCATGTTTAATCATAACCTCACCTTAGGCTTCATGCCCACTGAGTGGTGCACAGCTACAGTTATCCCACTCCACAAGGGGGGATCCACCTTGGATCCTGGGAACTAGCGTCCCATCAGTCTGATGAGCCTGATCGGCAAGGGCATGGAACGCATTATCATGGAACTTATAAACAAAGACATTGGCAACCTTCAAACACTGGACCTCACCCAGTTTGGGTTTGTGAAGGGCCGATCTTGTCTCCTGAACCTGATTGACCTCTTCAAATCAGTCTCCAGATCTGTGGACGAGAGTAAGGCAGTCTACACAGCCTATCTGGACCTCGCCAAGGCCTTCAACACCATCCCCCACTCTGGAATCATAGATAAACTTTCTAAGGTGGGCATAAATCCCTATGTCACTGGATGGGTTGCCAACTGGCTTGCTGACAGAACCCAGACTGTAAAAGTAGCCGACTCCAAATCCAGCTCCAGACAGTTCAGTCCTGGGGCCACTCTTGTTTGGCATCTACTTCTCTGAAGTACAGGCCAACACTTAGGGACTCTGGCTAACAAAGTTTGCAGATGACTGAAAACTGGGAGCCATTATTGAATCCCCAAATGATGTGGATATTCTACAAAAGGGCCTTACAGAAACAGATGCCTGGTGCCAAAGTCATGGGCTCAAGCTTAATGCCAAGAAATGTATAGTTATCCCCTTTGGAAAAAAAACATGTACCCATGAATTACCACATAGGTAGCAGTACTCTAAACATTGAAAGTGTGATGACAGACTTAGGGACACAGGTGGACAGTAGTCTCACCTTCGATAACCACATCGCTGCAACAGTTAGGAAATCCTTCTATGTGGCACACCTCATCACTAAGGGCTTTTCATCCAGAAAAAAGGAGATCATTGTCCTACTGTACTCATCCGTCATTAGACCCATTATAGAGTATAATGCCCCATTTGGTATGTACCTCACAAGACATCTGCAACAGCTGGAAAAGCCACAGAATACCTCACTAAAAGAATCACAGGCCTAAAGCAGATGCCATATGCTGACAATCTAAAAAAACTCCAGCTAAAATCTGTGGCATATCATCTACTCAGAGGCGATCACAAGACCATGTCAAACCCTGAGCTGCTGGACATGCTCCACTTAAAGAAATCCCAAACCCTCAGAGCCACATGATCCAGGGATCTAAACCTTGTCATCACAATGAACAAAACATGCTGAAGGGATAGGTTCCTGACCCAGAGACTCCCCAGACTCTGGAATAGACTGCCCATACATGTCAAACAGAGCGCCTCTTTGGCCCTCTTCAAAAGGAACCTTGATGATTTGATGGGAGAAATTAAATTCATCCCGGGGATCACATCAGTCACCCTGCTAGACAGGGATCCAGGGAAGAAATAGCCAGGGAATTATTATGGCTTGGCTTGTACAGACCCTAGGACCGATAGCCTAGTACCAAGCTAGGAACCTATGATCCTATACATATATATATATATATATATATATATATATATATATATATATATATATATATACACACACACACACACACACACACACACATATATAAAATTAAATCTTTCTAAGCTTGAGCATTGGAAGTAGTTTTACCTCTTTCAGATGTCTGAGGAGTTCTTTGTTTCTATGGAGCAATGCATCTTCCCTGTTATTGTCATATGTGATTTCTTTTGGTACAAAAGTTGTTGAGTTACCATATTGTTTCAAGACATTATTTACTCTTCTTTTATAGGCTATTTGTTACTATATGTTATGCAGTTTTAGTTATGCTTTTTGGTTAACCGGATTTTTGTTGAATGTGAGTGTCTGCATTGTGTTGGGGGCAGAGGGCAGTTTGTTAGTTTGCTTCCTGTTTTCAGTCAGAGAGGGAAGGACACATTCTATGTCTTTGGGCAAAGTCGATTATGACAAGACAGGATCATGTCATACCAGAACCCCCATAGCAGCTTAGCATTTTCAGTCTCTGGTGCATTTTTGCCAGTCAGTGTGAAATGAAGGTAAATTTCTTGAGGGCTGTACATTCTAGAATGCAGTAACAGCATAGCGTCCAAGGATTCATTGGGATTGATAATTTTAACTGGAACTCTGAGTGGTTATTTTAGTTTGTCAAAAGAGGTGC